>NC_084633.1:41870299-42067799 GCF_033978795.1 Nerophis ophidion | reverse complement strand
GATGCATGTTGAGCGTGCTCGCTCACAGGACCGCCTTCAGCGCTCAGTCACATCCCAAAGTGCAACAATGATGCCTTTCACCCCGACCTGACCTGCACGCAACACAACAGGAAGTGGCTGAGGACATGACTTCCTGCGCTGGCAGATGCAGCTGAGACGTCAGCGATGACTTTTCACTCTCTTATTCTTGTCGAAGCAACTTTTATTTATTCAATACTTATTCACATTTGGGACTTTTTCTTTATCAACAAAAACAAAAAAACAAACCACAAATTAAACAGTAAATCGAGCTTTTTACAAAGCAAAATATACAACATTCATTTTGTACACAAACATAAAAAGGGGGGTTGCTACATTTAGATCCGTCCTGGTCACCATGGCGACCACTCAGGCTGTGTCCAGGTGACAAGAGGTCGTCCTGGTCTCCATGGCGACCACTCAGTCCGTGTCCAGGTGAAAAAGGATTGTCTTAGTCACCATGGAGACTAACTCAGTCCGTGTCCAAGTGACAAGGGGTCGTCCTGGTCACCATGGCGACCACTCAGTCTGTATCCAGGTGACAAGGGGTCGTCCTGGTCTCCATGGCGACCACTCAGTCCGTATCCAGGTGACAAGGGGTCGTCTTGGTCACCATGGCGACCACTCAAGCTGTGTCCAGGTGAAAAAGGATTGTCTTAGTCACCATGGAGACTAACTCAGTCCGTGTCCAAGTGACAAGGGGTCGTCCTGGTCACCATGGCGACCACTCAGTCTGTATCCAGGTGACAAGGGGTCGTCCTGGTCTCCATGGCGACCACTCAGTCCGTATCCAGGTGACAAGGGGTCGTCTTGGTCACCATGGCGACCACTCAGTCCGTGTCCAGGTGACAAGGGGTCGTCTTGGTCACCATGGCGACCACTCAGTCCGTGTCCAGGTGACAAGGGGTCGTCTTGGTCACCATGGCGACCACTCAGTCCGTGTCCAGGTGACAAGGGTTGCTCCCCTGACTCAGCGCCTGTCTGTACAGGCGCAGGAAGTCCTTGTATGGCGGTGCGCAGCCCATCCACGCCTCCCCGAAGCGCACCGTCCCCATGAAGAGGAACTGGCCCTCCCGGGACTGGAGGCCACATCGCAGGGGCATCTTGATGTGGCCTGACCACCTGCGCACCCTGGGACCACCCGGGACAAAGACCTGGGTCTTCTGTCTGTAGAGGCGGCTGATGTCCACGCTGGCGGACGAGTGCTCTTCTTCCTGCTGCACCTGCCGGATGCTGCCCCGCGCCACTGTGGACATGCACACCACCGTTACACACCACCGTGACCTACACCACCGTGACCTACACCATGTGACCTACACCACCGTTACACACCACCGTGACCTACACCATGTGACCTACACCACCGTGACCTACACCATGTGACCTACACCACCGTTACACACCACCGTGACCTACACCATGTGACCTACACCACCGTTACACACCACCGTGACCTACACCATGTGACCTACACCATGTGACCTACACCATGTGACCTACACCACCGTTACACACCATGTGACCTACACCATGTGACCTACACCACTATTACACACCACCGTGACCTACACCATGTGACCTACACCACCGTTACACACCACCGTGACCTACACCATGTGACCTACACCACCGTTACACACCATGTGACCTACACCATGTGACCTACACCACCGTTACACACCATGTGACCTACACCATGTGACCTACACCATGTGACCTACACCACTGTTACACACCATGTGACATACACCATGTGACCTACACCACCGTTACACACCATGTGACCTACACCACCATTACACACCACCGTGACCTACACCATGTGACCTACACCACCGTTACACACCACCATGACCTACACCATGTGACCTACACCACTGTTACACACCATGTGACCTACACCACCGTTACACACCACCATGACCTACACCATGTGACCTACACCACTGTTACACACCATGTGACCTGCACCACTGTTACACACCATGTGACCTACACCACTGTTACACACCATGTGACCTACACCACTGTTACACACCATGTGACCTACACCACCGTTACACACCACCATGACTGACCTACACCATGTGACCTACACCACTGTTACACACCATGTGACCTACACCACCGTTACACACCATGTGACCTACACCACCGTTACACACCATGTGACCTACACCACCGTTACACACCACCGTGACCTACACCATGTGACCTACACCACTGTTACACACCACCATGACCTACACCATGTGACCTACACCACTGTTACACACCATGTGACCTACACCACTATTACACACCACCGTGACCTACACCATGTGACCTACACCACCGTTACACACCATGTGACCTACACCACCGTTACACACCATGTGACCTACACCATGTGACCTACACCACCGTTACACACCATGTGACCTACACCATGTGACCTACACCACCGTTACACACCACCGTGACCTACACCATGTGACCTACACCACCGTTACACACCATGTGACCTACACCATGTGACCTACACCACCGTTACACACCATGTGACCTACACCATGTGACCTACACCACTATTACACACCACCGTGACCTACACCATGTGACCTACACCACCGTTACACACCACCGTGACCTACACCATGTGACCTACACCACCGTTACACACCATGTGACCTACACCATGTGACCTACACCACCGTTACACACCATGTGACCTACACCATGTGACCTACACCATGTGACCTACACCATGTGACCTACACCACTGTTACACACCATGTGACATACACCATGTGACCTACACCACCGTTACACACCATGTGACCTACACCACCATTACACACCACCGTGACCTACACCATGTGACCTACACCACCGTTACACACCATCATGACCTACACCATGTGACCTACACCACTGTTACACACCATGTGACCTACACCACCGTTACACACCACCATGACCTACACCATGTGACCTACACCACTGTTACACACCATGTGACCTACACCACCATGACCTACACCATGTGACCTACACCACTGTTACACACCATGTGACCTGCACCACCGTTACACACCATGTGACCTACACCACTGTTACACACCATGTGACCTACACCACCGTTACACACCACCGTGACCTACACCACTGTTACACACCATGTGACCTACACCACCGTTACACACCATGTGACCTACACCATGTGACCTACACCACTGTTACACACCATGTGACCTACACCACCGTTACACACCACCATGACCTACACCATGTGACCTACACCACTGTTACACACCATGTGACCTACACCACCGTTACACACCATGTGACCTACACCACCGTTACACACCATGTGACCTACACCATGTGACCTACACCTTGGGTCCCTTTTTTTTTTTTTTTTTCTTTGTCATGAAAAAGGGAGGTGTTTGTGGTTGGTGCACTAATTGTAAGTGTATATTGTGTTTTTTATGTTGATTTAATAAAAAAAAAAGATAATAATTTATTTTATTTTTTTTTTCAAATAAAAAAATTATTCTGCGGCCCGGTGGTTGGGGACCACTGCCTTAGAGTTCTAACAAAAAACAGAATGGAATTTTACAGTTTTTTACCGAATGGGACACCCAGAATGTACCAGAAAATAAAGAAAGTGGGATTGACAATATTAACTATGAACAATAAAAGACTGAATATTAACAACATCTTTGACTTGTCAGAGCAGCTCCTCCATAGTTGTGTATCTTTTACAGTCAAGTAGGACACAACACACATGGAACACACAGCAAAATATGAATGCAAAGTCTAATAATAAAAACCTACAATATGATATATTATATAAAATCTGTTTGGGGACCCATTTTGCCCTAAAGAGTTGAGCACTCACCAAAGTCTTTGGTGCAGGCTGCTAGAAGAACCTCAGCATCACTGCAAGGCTGACATGGATCTGAGGAGAGCAAACACACAGTTGGTGACCGACCAATCACAGCACAGGCAACTTCTTGAGCTGGACAAATATATTGTTATGTATCTCAAAAAAACAATACATCATAAAAATATTGTGTGTATATTTTTATTTTCACACTCGGCTGCCAACCCATCCAGCGAGAGCTGAAGATTGTCCAACAGATTCTAAAAATAACATTACTAAAGAAAAAATGTTGACACTAATAGAAAACTTACATGCTAATAGGGGTAAATGGTAAATGGTTGTACTTGTTTAGTTCTTTTCTGACCCTTTTTAAGGAGCCCAAATCACTTTGACACTGTTTCCACATTCACTCATTCACACACACATTCACACTCGGGATGTCCCGATCCAGGTTTTTGCACTTCCAATCTGATACAGATACTGGCCGATACTGGCCTATCCGAGCATGTATCAAAGTTTAAAGTTATTTAGCCTACTTAGTTGTCAGATTCATGTTGAAAAGGGTTTTAGTACTCTTGATAACAACTAGCCAGCGGAATTAGGTGAGTTTGAATAATACACAATGGTTGGTATTCAAGGATAAACACAAAATATCAAAAATGATACATGACAAACAGAAAAGGCATCATTAAACAGTAAGAAAGTGAACAGTATAAAGTGCAAATAATGCTGTAAACATTATTTAAAAAAAGCAAAACACAAAAACAACCTGAGTGGGATAAAATGTCTATAACTCAGCATCAATACTTGCTCTTCAACAAGTGTACACTTAGAAAATCAAAAAAAATAAAAAACTATCTACACACTACTTTTAATTGTTTGCCCCAGTCAGGGGGGGGGGTAAACAATTGAAGTCCAAGCATGATGGGGAGATTCATTCAAACAAAGACGAGCACTTGAAGATGCTCAAGTGTCAGCCTGCTCCTGTCTTCATCTATGATGAGTGAGGCTGTGCTGAAAAGCCTCTCACTCGCAAGAGTCATTCAAATGTCTTACAACTTTACCACCACGCTTGACTTTATTGTGGCATGTTTTGCACTCCACCTCTTCATCTTTTTCGTTTTATAGAGTAAAATAATCCCACACAGCTGACATTTTTTTACTGTAACTTTTAATTCACACAGCCGTCTTAACAGTTAGGACACAGACCTGTGGATGTCTTATAGGTGTGCTGGAAAATGCAGAACGTAAATCAGGGAGCAGCAGAAAAATGGAATGCATTATTTAAATGGTTGCGTTGGAAAACACGGACCAGATTAAAAAAAAAAAAAAGGATCTGGATCGGCATTTTCCCATGCCTTGCCGATACGCATTTTTTGACAAATATCAGCGGCCAATCCAATCCAAATATCAGATCGAGACAACCCTAGTTCACACACTGATGGCGGTGGGGGATATGGCCTTAAATCTTCATTGCGTTGAAAAAATTGTCCTAATATGGCAGCAGATGTACACTATATTGCCAAAAGTATGGTGGCCATCCATCCAAATGATGAGAACCAGGTGTCCTAATCACTTGGCCCGGTGTATCAAATCAAGCACTTAGGCATGGAGACTGTTTCTACAAACATTTGTGAAAGAATGGGCCGCTTTCAGTGATTTCCAGCGTGGAATTGTCACAGGACACCACCTGTGGAAAAAATCCAATTGTGTCATTTCCTCGCTCCTAAATATTCCGAGGTCAACTGTCGGCTTTATTATAAGAAAATGGAAGATTTTGGGAACAACAGCAACTCAGCCAGCAAGTGGTAGGCCACGTAAACTAACAGAGTACAGCACAGTCACTTGCTACACAGCTCTAAACTTCATGTGACCTTCCAATTAGCCCACGTACAGTACACAGAGAGCTTCATGGAATGGGTTTCCATGGCCGAGCAGCTGCATCAAAGCCATACATCAGCAAGTGTGAAGAGAGGGAACTTTCTCACACTTATCCTTGTCTCCTCAGATGTCATCCTTCTGGAGCTCATTTTTGGTGAGTTTGTAAAGGAGATGACATGAGAACAGTGACAAGGACAAGTGTGAGAAAGTTCCCTCTCTTCACACACCTGGCTCTGGATCTCGGAGGCAATCAAAATACAAACAATTGTACATCAAAGTAAAAAAGTACATCAAAGAGACTTGTTTATTTTGGCTATTTACCCACATTAAAACGTCTGGGTCAAAATGACCCGCAACATCATATTTGTATACAAACTCTGCAAGACATTCCACTACACAACAAAGTGTCCAGATTTTACACACCATTCAAAGTGTGGGATGCAGTGGTGTAAAGGACATCACCACTGGACTCTAGAGCAGTGGAGACACCTTCTCTGGACTGATGAATCACAGTTTACCATCTGGCAATCTGATGGACCAGTCTGGGTTTGGAGGTTGCCAGGAGAACGCTACATTTCGGACTGCATTGTGCCGAGTGTGAAATTTGGTGGAGGAGGAATTATGGTGTGTGGTTGTTTTCAGGCCCCTTAGTTCCAGTGAAAGGAACTTTGAATGCTCCAGGATACCAAAACATTTTGGACAATTCCATGCTCCCAATGTTGTGGGAACAATTTGGAGTGGGACACTTTCTCTTCCAACATGACTGTGCATCAGTGCACAAAGCAAGGTCCATAAAGACATGGATGACAGAGTCTGGTGTGGATGAACTTGACTGGCCTGCACAGAGTCCTGACCTGAACCCGATAGAACACCTTCGAGATGAATTAGAAGGGAGACTGAGAGCCAGGCCTTCTGTGTGACCTCACCAATGCACTTTTGGAAGAATGGTGGAAAATTGCTATAAATACACTCTGCAACCTTGTGGACAGCCTTCCCAGAAGAGTTGAAGCTGTAATAGCTGCAAAAGGTCATATTGAGCCCTATGGCTTAGGAACTTCAACTTCCTGTGTGAGTCTAGGCAGGTGACCAAATACTTTTGTCAATATAGTGTATATTACCTCATTCCTACTTGTATTATTTTCTCAAAACTATTGTTATAATCTACTTGCTAATGTACTGTCTGCCCTCATGTGGTTCTATCTGCACTTCTGTTGAAATGTACTTAGCAAGCATGCGGCTCTTTGGCGCCGCCCTAGTGGCTCCCTGGAGCATTTAAAAAAAAAAACATCCAAAATGGAAAAAGACGGGGGCGAAAATATTTTTTTTGTTTTAGTATGTTTTGAGTTTGAGGACAAACATGACACAAAGCTTCCCAATTGTTAGAACCAGCACTGTTGAATATGTTTGTGTGTGTGCTTCACTGATGACACTATCTGGTGAACATCCTTTTGTCCTACTCCATCGGCGGTTCTTGAACTCACCACAGAGTGACGCCATAGTTTGTTTACGTGTCAAATCGTCCACTCCTCCTTTGTCTCATTTTGTGCACCAAACCTACTGGTCACACTTAACATTACACCATGTACCAAATTAAATTGCTTCGAGGTCGATAAGCACAACCAGAATTATTCCGTACATTAGGCGCAGCGGGTTATGAGGCGCAGTGTCGATTTTGGAGAAAATTAAAAGGCTTTTAACCCTTATATTATGTTGAGGGTCAATTTGACCCATTTCAGTTTTTGTGTTTATCAAAGTACTGGTTATCCTTTCTTTTTCTTGCTGAAATTTGGTGACTTGTCCTCATCTAGGGTCATGAACTGGTGTGTGAAATCTGGACACTTTGTTGTGTAGTGGAATGTCTTGCAGAGTTTGTATACAAATATGATGTTGCGGGTCATTTTGACCCAGACGCTTTAATGTGGGTAAATAGCCAAAATAAACAAGTCTCTTTGATGTACTTTTTTACTTTGATGTACAATTGTTTGTATTTTGATTGCCTCTGAGACCCAGAGCCAGGTTTGTGAAGAGAGGGAACTTTCTCACACTTGTCCTTGTCACTGTTCTCATGTCATCTCCTTTACAAACTCACCAAAAATGAGCTCCAGAAGGATGACATCTGAGGAGACAAGGACAAGTGTGAGAAAGTTAGCCTCTCTTCACACACCTGGCTCTGGGTCTCAGAGACAATCAAAATACAAACAATTGTACATCAAAGTAAAAAGTACATCAAGGAGACATGTTTATTTTTGGATCTGAACAGCTATTTACCTACATTATAGCGCCTGGGTCAAAATGACTCGCAACATCATCTTTTTATACAAACTCTGCACAAACATTCCACTTCACAACAAAGTGTCCAGATTTACACACCAGTTCATGACCCTAGATGAGGAAAAGTCACCAGATTTCAGCAAGAAAAAGAAAAGATAACCAGTACTTTGATCAACACAAAAACTGAAATGGGTCAAATTGACCCTTAACATAATACAATTGGAATAAAAAATGTATTGTGTGTCACTTTCCTAAATGTTTATATAACCTAAAATAAAATTGTTATTGGTTTAACCTGTTTTCTTGACTGTTTTGAGTGCATTTACACAGTACGGGTCAAAACGACCCGCAACATAATCAATGTCATTTTTCCCAACATAATACAGGGGTTAAGTGCGTCTTATAGTCTGAAAAATAGGGTAATTCATATGGTATACTCTCTGTATCGTGCAGCCCTACATGCAGACTATTTTGTCTTTATAATAAATCTACTGGTATATATGAAACTGGTTTTGAATGAAAAATATCAAAATGCCCTCCAAAAAGTGTAGACACCCATCAAGTTGGACATTTCAGGTCTCTGACTTAAACAAGTTGAAAAACTTATTGGGGTGTTACCATTTAGTGGTCAATTGTAGGGAATATGTACTGTACTGTGCAATCTACTAATAATATGTACTGTACTGTGCAATCTAATAATAAAAGTCTCAATCAATCCGACTGAACGTTCATTAACTTCTGCACAAAAGTGAGAAGGAACACGCACTAAAAGACTAGACAAAGGGGTGTCCAAAGTGCGGCTCGGGGGCCATTTGCCGCCCGCAGCTAATTGTTTACTGGCCCCCCACATGTTCTGGAAATGCTATTGCAAAAACTAAAAAAAAACATTAAAAAGAAGTGGAATGAGGTGCAATCTAAGTAGAAAAAGTTGGCTGTTTTTTTTCTTTGGTCTATCTTAATTTTTCTTTTTTTTCTGCCAATGCGGCAAAAAAAAAAAAAAAATCTATCTAACACTAAAAATGAATTATTGACCTATTCAAGGCTCAGATTATTTCAAATATTTCACTTTAAAATGTTTAATGTGGAAAATCTTGCATATAGTGTGTGGTTGCTATACAAAACATTGTTTTCTTTGATAAAAGAGCATAAAAAACAAACAAAATAAAAGTTCAAGTGTAATATCGGCAGATATATCTGAAGTTGATCTTGTAACTTAAGTTAAAAAAAAAACTAATAAAAATGTATCACTTTATGAGTGGGGCACCTTTTGGATCCCAAATATATTTAATGAGATTTTATTTATCTTTTCACTGAGATTACTCAAAATCCATCCATCCATTTGCTACTGCTTATTCCCTCTTGGGGTCGCTGGCGCCTATCTCTGCTACAATCGGGCGGAAGGCGGGGTACACCCTGGACAAGTCACCACCTCATCGCAGGGCCAACACAGAGAGACAGACAACATTCACACACTAGGGACCATTTAGTGTTGCCAATCAACCTATCCCCAGGTGCATGTCTTTGGAGGTGGGAGGGGCCTATCCCCAGGTGCATGTCTTTGGAGGTGGGAGGGGCCTATCATCCCCAGGTGCATGTCTTTGGAAGTGGGAGGAAGCCGGAGTACCCGGAGGGAACCCACGCATTCACGGGGAGAACATGCAAACGCCACACAGGAAGATCCCGAGCCTGGATTTGAACCCACGACTGCAGGAACTTTGTATTGTGAGGCAGACGCACTAACCCCTCTGCCACCGTGAAGCCCTAGATTACTCAAAATGATTAATGAATTCAAATCAATGGTGTCCTGCATAATTGATCTTTTTAAGGCTGTAATTGTCATGATCCGTGGTCTGGATCAGGTTTAGTTTAGTTATTTTCTGTTAGTTTGGACTCCCTTTTGTTGTTTGTGCACCTTGTGAGTTAGTTTGGTCATCATGGTAACGTATTAATTTCACCTGCTATGGGTTCCACACCTGTTTTTGTTAATTACTTTCTTATTTAAGCCTGCCTTGTCCGTCAGTCGGTCTTGGTCCCATGTTTGCGGTAAGCAACTGTTACGTTGGTTTGTTCTAGATTTCTTGTTCCCTGATCCTATGCTAATGTTAGCATTAGCTTCTGTGCGTTTCGGCACACATTTCTTTTCTTCTTTTTTTCTGTTTTTGCACCAGTTTTTGGTTATTAAATCACCTTACCTTTACGTTGTCGTCCGGAGTGTCTATGTTTGCACTGGCGGAACCATCCCGCATTAAAATGCGACCCGCATGTGACAATATTTACTTCACATCAAACATTGCTTTCTGAATGTTTTGGGCAGTGGGGGAAATACTGCATATTTCAGTTTTATTATAAAAAAACAAAGTTGTCTTTGACAAAAAAGGCATACTATCAACCCAAAGTTTATATATTGTAGAGATTTACTGTAAGCGTTAAATAATTAAAAAACAAATAACAATTTGACTTGTTTTGAACATTTTAGTGACTAGGCCCTCGGGAGCCCTAAAGGTAAAAAAAATAAACCATATATTTTGTTATCGTTTGAAAATGAAAAATATCAAAATGTCCCCTGCATGCCTTAATATTTCTGTGTGCGGCCAACAGTGGAAAAAGTTTGGACACCCCTGGACTAGACACACTAAATGTTTGCGTACTGTTTAATGATGGTTGGTAGTAGGGCTGGGCGATACATGGAATATACTGGATGTATCGCAGGTTTGTCTCTGTGCGATATAGAAAATGACTATATGATGATATTGGAGTATACCTTCTCACGCAGTTGCTTTTAACTGCGGGCATTACACTACAGCCTCTTCTCACTCTTTCTTGTCTCCTCACAGAGACATAAAACAAGCGCACCTACCACTGCGAGTGGTAATACAAGAGAGAGAAGGTGCATATCTGGTAACAAATGGAGGAAGAATTAATTCCCAAGAAAAACAGCAGGGGGTCCATCGTCTGGCGGTGGTTTGGCTTCAAGCGGGAAGATGTTGAACAGACAACCGTAATATGTCAAGTATGCGGCAAAAGCGTTGCTACAAAAAGTAACATTACTGCTCACTTGTAGCATCATTTGAAAAAGTCACCCGCTAGAGAATGAAGAGTGCTTGAAACTCCGCATGTCAACATCTCCGTTGGGTGTCACACCCACAAAATGCCCAAGCCACCATTTCCATGGGAACACCGTATGAAAAAACTAGTCAACAACAGAAGGAGATAATGTCCGTAGGAACCTACCACATAGCGATTTGATTTCCTATTATGCAGCTCGTTTTTATTTAACACTTATAGAAATATCTTGTGTGACATCATGCACAAAAGTGCACTTTATTGGTTTGAAACTATTGTAGTGGCGTTCTGTAGAAAAAGTGCACTTGAATTGAGTGTTTTGATATGTCATCTTAGTGACATCATGCACAAAAGTGCACTCATAGCTTGTTTTAAAATGTCTCTGACAATCTTGCACTTTCTGTTTTGGAAATGACATGAATGTTTGTGCCACTGTGCCAATAACTGTTTCATAAATACACTTTTAGTTGTGATGTCCCTCTCTGCATGAAAGTTTAAAAGTAGCATATATGAATGCAGTATGAAGAAGAATGTTTGAATGTAGACACATAGAATCATCATACTGCTGTCATTATATGTGTTCATTCAAGGCCAAATATCCACATATATGTGCTGTATGGTCACATGGCCTAAAAATATCCAGATCTTAGTAAAAGGCCTTTAAATGGGGGTCAGAGGTCAAGCTGCCACAAGTTCAAGAACAATAAAAAGTAGCCTGAAGCCAATCGTTTGGAAAAACTTTTCACGTGTGCTCGGCTTCGGATTTCGACCACAGAGCTGAGTCGGCATCTCGCTCCGGTCACCCCTCTGAAGAAGACCACTTCACAGGGAAGGGAGGCGCTCCCCGGCAAACATCTGGAACGCGCTTTTTCAACTCGGCTAATAACGCCGGGCCAAGTGAAAAACACTCCACGTCGCTTGGAGATGAGAGACGGGGAAGTCAGACTTGAAGAGCGACAGCACGGAACATCTGCTGGGAAGATGACTGGCGGACCACCGAGAGGCGGAGCTTCTCCTTCATCCATCACATGCCAGACAGCGCCCTCTTTGGGCCGTGCCTGGTAATGTGACACATGACGTGGAGGCAGGGGAAGACAGATGTGGGATCATGCAGTTTGAGTGAAGGAAGAGGGGGGTTGGGGGGGGGGGCTGACTTGAAGGTTAGACAGGTACGCAGCGGGAAAACAGATGCTTTCTTTACACGGAGGCCCACTTTTAGCACACACACGCACACACACATATACACACACACACACACCATCGCCTTTCCTCTAATACATGGGTAGGGAACCTGTGGCTCTTTTGATGACTGCATCTGGCTCTCGGATAAATCTGAGCTGACGTTGCTTAACACGATAAGTAATGAATAATTCCACTTGTAATCACAGTGTTAAAAATAATGTTCAAAATATAAAACATTCTCATGCATTTTTAATCCATCCATCTGTTTTCAACTGCACCTGTTCAAGAAATTGCGTTAACGGTAAGAAGTTATTTATTTATTATTGGTTAGTGTGGGGCTTGCCCTCCTGGGGGTTCTTTAGACCTCCAAGCACCGACATGAGAGCCTGTTTCAGGTTTACAATATCGTTTTATTTTTCAATAAGTCTCTCTTGCTTTCCAGCAATAGTTTTTCCAGCCCCAACCCAGTCTCTCCTCCTGGCTGCTGCTTATAACAGAGCGACAGGTGATTAGATAACAAGGCCCAGGTGGGCCATCTACGCACCTGTCGCTGCAGGCCCACAGGCCACGCCCCCTCCACAGTTAGCTTCAGGATAACAAAGTTATTACAAATAATAAGAGACCTATTATAGTCTGGAAATGTTGGTCTTACTTAAAAATGCACGTCTTTAGTTGTGTTCAGTGTTAAAACAAATATTATATGGCTCTTACGGAAATATATTTTAAAATATTTGGCTTTTTGGCTCTCTCAGCCAAAAAGGTTCCCGACCCCTGGTCTAATAAGAGGCCCAGTGAATTAGTTTCCATCAGCAGCAGGTGTCTCCTTTCAACAAATGGGGTCACAACATAAAGTACAACTTTAGCATTATGCTGTAAAAATGCATTCATTCTAATATTTTGGGTTGGTTTGTGTAAGCCAGGGGTGTCCAAACTTTTTCCACTGAGGGCCGCACAGTGGAAAATCAAAGCAAGCAGGGGCCATTTTGATATGTTTTTATTTAAAAAACTAATACAATATATGTGTAAAAATATACATTTAGGCCTCCACTCAGGTTTGATCCCAGGGACCCCAAAAGGATTTTGCTCCCAAAAAAATTTAAAATGTGTCATGCGGACTGGACACCGGCCGAGAGTGGAGTCGGCTGTCTTGGTTGCTTTGTTGGGTCTGCTTCTGTCTCTGGCCATGCTCCCTCCTCCCCAGCAGACGATGGCGTGGAACACTCCAGAGGCCACCACAGTGGATATGTTTCTTTTACTTTTTATTCATAGCTGTATGAAGAAGTGTCTGCTTGTATCTGCTGCTTTAATGTCTTTAATGTCCTCTGTGTTCTTTGATGTTTCCCTCTTACACACATGGAAGAGGGATGTGTACTATGGCTATGAGTTGTTGTTTTTTTCCCTTGCTTCAGTCTGCACCCCCTCTCCAGGGCCCAGGCTAAGACCGATTTTTTTTATTTTATTTTAATCTTCTATTTTTTTTCTACCATTCCCCCACCCCTGTTTACCTGTATGTCATCTTTTTTGTAAGGGGCGCTGGAAGCCGGCAGACCCGTCAGCGATCCTGTTCTGTCTCCCTGTAAAGTTTGTCTGATCTTGAATGGGATTGTGCTGAACATTTTAATTTTCCTGAAGGAACTCTCCTGACGGAATAAATAAAGTACTATCTAATCTTATCTAATCTAATTATTTTGTATTATTATTATTCAAGGTTTAAAACTCTAGAGCAGGGTTCAGCAACCTTTTTGAAAGCAAGAGCTACTTCTTGGGTACTGATTAATGCCAAGGGCTACCAGTTTGATACACACTTAAATAAATTGTCAGAAATAGCCAATTTGCTCAATTTACCTTTAATAAATAAATCTATATGCATAAAAAAGGGTATTTCTGTCTGTTATTCCGTCGTACATTTTTTTTCCTTTTACGGAAGGTTTTTTGTAGAGAATAAATGATGAAAAAAAACCACTTAATTGAACGGTTTAGAAGAGGAGAAAACACGAAAAAAATGAAAAATAAATTTTGACATATAGTTCATCTTTAATTTCGACTCTTTAAAATTCAAAATTCAACCAAAAAGAAGAGTGAAAAACTAGCTAATTCGAATCTTTTTGAAAAATTCAAAAATAATTTATGGAACATCATTAGTCATTTTTCCTGATTAAGATTAATTTTAGAATGTTGATGACATGTTTTAAATAGGTTAAAATCCAATCTGCACTTTGTTAGAATATATAACAAATTGGACCAAGCTATATTTCTAACAAAGACAAATCATTATTTCTTCTAGATTTTCCAGAACAACATTTTTAAAAGAAATTCAAAAGACTTTGAAATAAGATTTAAATTTGATTCTACAGATTTTCTAGATTTGCCAGAATTTTTTTTTTTTAATTTTAATCATATGTTTGAAGAAATATTTCACAAATATTCTTTGTCGAAAAAACAGAAGCTAAAATGAAGAATTAAATTAAAATGTATTTATAATTCTTTACAATAAAAGAAATAACCACTCTACCAACTCGGTTGGTAGAGAGGGTTCCAGGTTCGATCCCCGCTTCCGCCATCCTAGTCACTGCCGTTGTGTCCTTGGGCAAGACACTTTACCCACCTGCTCCCAGTGCCACCCACACTGCTTTAAATGCAACTTAAATATTGGCTTTCCCTATGTAAAAGTGCTTTGAGTCACTAGAGAAAAGCGCTATATAAATATAATTCTCTTCACTTCTTGAACATTGATTTAAATTGTCAGGAAAGAAGAGGAAGGAATTTAAAAGGTAAAAAGGTATATGTGTTTAAAAATCCCAAAATCATTTTTAAGGTTGTATTTTTCCTCTAAAATTGTCTTTCTGAAAGTTATAAGAAGCAAAGTAAAAAAAAAAAAAAAGAATTAATTTAAACAAGTGAAGACCAAGTCTTTAAAATATTTTCTTGGATTTTCAAATTCTATTTGAGTTTTGTTTCTCTTAGAATTAAAAATGTCCAGCAAAGCGAGACCAGCTTGCTAGTAAATAAATACAATTTAAAAAATAGAGGCAGCTCACTGGTAAGTGCTGCTATTTGAGCTATTTTTAGAACAGGCCAACAGGCGACTCATCTGGTCCTTACGGGCCACCTGGTGTTGGTGACCCCTGCTCTAGAACAACATTAGGTCTATCTGTCAATGTAACGTTTTTAAAGATTTAAGTTGTATGCCCTTTTCGTCAAAGAAAACCCTGTTTAGTTATGGAAAAAAACCTCAAAATATGCAATAGTTTCCCCAATAGAATTTTAAAGTGGAATATTTGAGATTATAGAATATATGGAGCCTTAAAAATGTCAACACATAACACCATTGATTTCAATTTGTTATTTTTTTTAGCAATGACCCCAAAAAAAATATAAATAAAAAATTAAATAAAAATCGCACTAAAATTATTGGGGATAAAAATAATTGGGGATAAAAATAATGAAAAACACCATCATCTTGAGATCAACTTCAGATCCATCTATCAATTATAACTTTTATTGTTGTTTGTGTTTTTTGTTTGTTCTTATTAGGCCCTTCTTTAGAAAAAACAACAACTTTGTTTTTTATATGGCAAACACTGTGATGTTTGATCCTGTTCTGTCTCCCTGTAATGTTTGATCCTGTTCTGTCTCCCTGTAATGTCTGATCCTGTTCTGTCTCCCTGTAATGTCTGATCCTGTTCTGTCTCCCTGTAATGTTTGATCATGTTCTGTCTCCCTGTAATGTTTGATCCTGTTCTGTCTCCCTGTAATGTTTGATCCTGTTCTGTCTCCCTGTAATGTTTGATCCTGTTCTGTCTCCCTGTAATGTTTGATCCTGTTCTGTCTCCCTGTAATGTTTGATCCTGTTCTGTCTCCCTGTAATGTTTGATCCTGTTCGGTCTCCCTGTAATGTTTGATCCTGTTCTTATGCAAATTTGGTAAATAAATAACCAAAAAAATGTATATTTTATTGTTTTCTTACTGTACCTAAAATGAACCGAACCGTGACATCTGAACCGAGGTACGTACCGAACAGAAATTTTTGTGTACCGTTACCCCCCTACTTTCATCCCATTGATTTTTTTTCAACATTGATGTTTCAGGTAATCTTATTTTCAGTGAAGGTGTAGGATAGGCAAATATAAGCTTTGGCTTCAGCCTGTTCCTTTTCCTGGTCATTATTTTAATTTTCTTTTTGTGTGTAAATGTGTGTGATTGTTAAATATGTCTCACCTGTGCTGTTAAATGGCTCACACACAATGGTTGATGGTTAATTATATGACCCAAATAAACTCATTTCATTCATTCATTAATGGGTTAGCTCAGGGGCGTCCAAGTCCTTTTATCTCAGGGCCCGCATGGAGGAAGATGTGTGCACACGAGGGCCGGACTATTCAGATCATGGCATTAAAACTACAAAATAAAGACAAATTCAGATTATTGTTTTTTTTTTGTCTTACTTTGGCCAAGAATAGAACAAACACATTCTGAAAATATTACAATAAAAATATAGGAAAAAAAAGAAATGTTTAGATCCGTGAAGCAAAGAAGAAAGTGAATGAATGTTTATAAGTGAATACATTAACATATGTATAAAAATTTGTTTTCTTTATATTTCTTATGAATGAAGTTACGTTTATGACAACATTTTTCCAAAGCACAATATAGAATTTGAGATATAAGAGGACAATGCATTCATTTAACATTTGTTACCAAAAAGTGGGACCCCATTTTTATGACCTGATGGGGCCCCTGGCGACCCCATTTGGAAATGTTCTAGCACCAACACTGATGGAGTATTGGTGTGTGAAAAACAGCAGCAGGCGGCTGTTCTAATACTACCGTATTTCCTTGAATTGCCGCCGGAGATCTAATTATTTTAAAACCTCTTCTCACTCCGGCACTTACCAAAGGCATGCGGTAAATTTAGGCCTGCGCCTATAAATTTGAGTGTGATGTAAGGATACCATCATGAAAAGCACATTTAATAAAAAAAACGTTATTATGGTCTTACCTTTACTTATAAATGAAGTCCATGCGCAGCTCCTTCTGATCAAAAGCATCGATAACTTGTTTATAGAAGTCTTCCTTATCTTTCCTCAGTTTTAAAAGTCTCTCTGTCTCGATGGAGATCTTCCTTTATTACCTCCTGCTTCCATTGAAAGTCCAGTTTAGAAAACTGTTTTATTTTAGATATGTAATCCTCCATGTTAAAAGTGCAAGCGAGAGGAAAAAATTAACGATCACTGCTTGTTGTCACTTCTTCTGCAGCCGAGTAGTCGCAAGAAGGATCACTAGCGCCCTCTACCACCAGGAGCCGGGAGTCATTTAATGACTCATATTTGACACACGCAGCTACGGTATATTAATAAAACATAGCTGCTTACTGTTCTTTTTAGCATATTCAATAGCTTGGACCTTAAATCCTACTAAATAACTCTTAATCTTCTTCCCTTTATGCGATTTCAAATGATTGAAATCAGCCTCCTCCATTTTGAAAATGATGACAGGGGAAGTGTCACTCGTGACGTGACGAGTTTGACCCGGCGGAAATTCCAGGCATATGCTAATTATTTGGCTAAACGAGTTTGACCCGGCGGAAATTCTAGACATGCGCTAATAAAAATAATATTTTGCAAAACAAGTTTGACCCGGCGTTAATCCTGAGCCGGCGGTAATGCTAAGCATGCGCTAATTATTTTGCGAAAGGAGTTTGACCCGGCAGTAATTCTAGGCAGGCCCATACTATATACCCGGCGGCAGTTCAAGGAAATACGGTAATTAAAGATCATCCTGGCCGACAGGCCTTGACTTTGACACATGGGGGCTTAGCTCCTCCCCAAGAAGACATTTCCTCTTACCTGCCAGCGAGGGCTCTTCCACTCCGTGCACGTTGCTCGTTAGCTCGTACTGGAACGCCGTAACCCGCCGGCTGATATCCGTGCGTGGGATGGCCTCGATAAACAGCGCCCCCTCTTGTATGCCAAAGCAGTGCACCTTACTGCTAGCCTGGTCCTGCTCGCGCAGCAGTAGTCGTAGCCGCCCATTCAGGTCCAAATAAATGTTAGTGGCGCTGGAGTGAGCGCTGGGCTTGATGCAGACGGTGAGGCGGGCGCTAGCAGGGGAGAGCGTGTTGGGCCGCAGGTTGACGATGATGGCGCCGGTAGGGTAGAGCCACTCTAGAGAACCTTGCGAGCAGCGCAGGTACACCTGCTCCACGTCCCGGGTGTGGCCCTCGTGAGTCAGCCCGCTGGAGGTAAAGATGGACACCAACGTGAGTAGGCTAGTTAGTAGTTGGCGCACTTAGTGCACTTCTGCTCGCTAAACTTAGCTTTGTTTTTTCAGAGGTTGCATAGTGCAGGCAGTGATTTGCAACCTTTTTGGAGCAAAGGCACATTTTTTTTCATTGAAAAGATACGGAAGCACACCACCAGCGGACATCATTAAACAAACAAAAGTCAGTTGACAGTAAAAAGTGGTCGTGGCAATTGTTGGATATGACTTTAAAGGCCTACTGAAGTGAGATGTTCTTATTTAAACGGGGATAGCAGGTCCGTTCTATGTGTCATACTTCATCATTTCGCGATATTGCCATATTTTTGCTGAAAGGATTTAGTAGAGAACATCCACGATAAAGTTGGCAACTTTTGGTCGCTAATAAAAAAGCCTTGCCTGTACCGGAAGTAGCAGACGATGTGCGCGTGATGTCACGGGTTGTGGAGCTCCTCACATCCGAACATTGTTTACAATCATGGCCACCAGCAGCAAGAGCGATTCGGACCGAGAAAGCGACAATTTGAGCGAGGATGAAAGATTTGTGAAAGAGGAAAGTTAGAGTGAAGGACTACAAAAAAAAAACAAAAAAGACAGCAGTGGGAGCGATTCAGATGTTATTAGACACATTTACTAGGATGATTCTGGAAAATCCCTTATCTGCTTATTGTGTTACTAGTGTTTTAGCGAGATTATATGGTCGTACCTGAAAGTTGGAAGGGCGTGGTGACCGCCAGTGTCTCTGAGGGAAGCCACGTTTCTCGACGAGGCAAAGCGAAGGCAGCCATTGGGGCCAGGCTGAGCTTTTTACCCCCCTCCTACACGGTGGAAGCATCCCACGTCCGGGGGCGGCCGGTCAGAGGAGGCAAGAGAGTCCGCAGCTGCCTCTTTGACAGGTGCACGAGGAACGACGCAAGCTATCCGCTCATGTCAACGGTAAGAGCCGACTGCCGTTTGACATGTGGTAGAGAACCATGTTCGCTTGACCGCTCTGTTCCATAGTAAAGCTTCACCGTCATCTTTAGGGAATGTAAACAAAGAAACACCGGCTGTGTTTGTGTTGCTAAAGGCAGCCGCAATACACCGCTTCCCACCTACATCTTTCTTCTTTGATGTCTCCATTATTCATTGAACAAATTGCAAAAGATTCAGCAACACAGATGTCCAGAATACTGTGGAATTATGTTATTAAAGCATACGACTTATAGCTGGGATCGGGGCTGGAACAACATGTCCGCTACAATCTGTGACATCACGCGCACACGTCATTATACCGTGACATTTTCAAGAGGATACTTCGAGCGAAATTTAAAATTGTAATTTAGTAAACTAAAGCGGCCATATTGGCATGTGTTGCAATGTTAATATTTCATCATTGATATATAAACTATCAGACTGTGTGGTCGCTAGTAGTGGCTTTCAGTAGGCCTTTAAAGCACTGCGATGAGGTGGCGACTTGTCCAGGGTGTACCCCGCCATACGCCCGAATGCAGCTGAGATAGGCTCAAGCAACCCCAAAAGGGACAAGCGGTAGAAAATGGATGGATGGATGGACTTTAAAGCATAAGCAAGCATGCATGACTATAGCTCTTGTCTCAAAGTAGGTGTACTGTCACCACCTGTCACATCACACCCTGACGCATTTGACCTTTTTTGCTCTTTTCCTGTGTGTAGTCTTTTACTTCTTGTCCTGCACTCCTATTTTGTTGCCTTTTTCTCTTTTTTTTGGTATTTTCCTGTAGCAGTTTCATGTCTTCCTTTGAGCGATATTCCCCACATCTACTTTGTTTTAGCAATCAAAATTATTTCAGTTGTTTTTATCCTTTTTGTGGGGACATTGTTGATTGTCATGTCATGTTTGGATGTACTTTGTGGACGCCATCTTTGCTCCACATTAAGTCTTTGCTGTCGTCCAGCATTCTGTTTTTGTTTACTTTGTAGCCAGTTCAGTTTTAGTTTGGTTCTGCAAAGCCTTCCCTAAGCTTCAATGCTTTTTCTTAGGGGCACTCACCTTTTGTTTATTTTTGGTTTAAGCACCTTTTTACCTGCACCCTACCTCCCGCTGTTCCCGACATTTACAAAGCAATTACCTGCTGCCACCTACTGATATGGAAGAGTATTACAGGGTTACTCTGCCGAGCTCTAGACAGCAGCGACACTCAACAACAACACATCATTTGCAGATTATAATTACTGCTTTGCAAAAAATATTTTAAACCCAAATAGGTGAAATGAGATCATCTCCCACGCTCACCAGACTGTATCTCACGGCACAGTGGTTGAAAAACACTGGAAACATAACATACAGTCACACCACAGAATAGTTTTACATGCTAATAATTAATGAAGCAAAAATCTGTCATAAAAAGGTGGCCCAATACAAAAAGATACTGAAAACGGGAAAAGTACGTGACTCTTCACAATAGAAACACTAAAACATTAAAAAAAAAAATATATATATATATATATAAACAATGTGTATGGCATTCTTCACCAAGTGTTAGGTTTAGTTGCGACACAGAATTGGGGTTCGTTGACATGATGGACATACACTATATTGCCAAAAGTATTTGGCCACCTGCCTTGCCTCACAAATGAAGTTGAAGTACCACTCCATGGAATTGTCCAAAATGTTTTGGTATCCTGGAGCATTCAAAGTTCCTTTCACTGGAACTAAGGGGCCAAGCCCAACTCCTTAAAAACCAACCCCACACCATGATTCCTCCTCCACCAAATTTCACACTCAGCACAATGCAGTCCGAAATGTATCGTTCTCCTGGCAACGTCCAAACCCAGACTGGTCCAACAGATTGCCAGATGGAAAAGTGTGATTCATCAGTCCAGAGAAGGTGTCTCCACTGCTCTAGAGTCCAGTGGTGATGTCCTTTACACCACTGCATCCCACGCTTTGCATTGAATTTGCTGATGTATGGCTTAGATGCAGCTACTCGGCCATGGAAAGCCATTCCATTATGCACTCTGCGTACTGTACGTGGGCTAATTGGAAGGTCACATGAAGTTTGGAGCCGTGTAGCAAGTGACTGTGCAGAAAGTCTTTGCACTATGCTGACCTCTCTGTCAGTTTACCTGGCTGAGTTGCTGTTGTTCCCAAACTTTTCACTTTTCTTATAATAAAGTTGACTTTGATTTCATGACTGGATTTGTTGCACAGGTGGCATCCTATGACAGTTCCACGCTAGAAATCACTGAGAGCGGCCCATTCTTTCACAAATGTTTATAGAAACAGTCTCCATGCCAGCTGCTCCTTTCTGATCATGGAAATGTATAAGAAAGAAAAAAAAAACAATTGTACGTGGCTTGTAAATATGCATTTTCATGAAAGGAATAAAAATAAATGATGATGATGATGATAAGTGCTTGATTTGATACACCGGGGCTAGTGATTAAAGCACCTGACTCTCATCATTTGGAATGGTGGCCAAATACTTTTGTCAATATAGTGTAGTTATGTCAGCTACGGGAATAGCACAGCGTCGATTCATCATTTGGAACAGATAACGGACTGATCAGTTAATGCTAAGTCTACTCATTGGAATAAATCTGGGACCTTGGCTGCATTCTCATGTGTGCTGGCATGACAATAAAGTTCCTTGAATCCTTACCTCTACCCTCAACCAACAAAACAGTAGATCAAAAAACGATGCGCAGGAAATGTGAGACGGTACGAGTCAAGGTCATTTAGGACTGAATGGAACTAGCAAAAAATCTTCACCGTACAAAAGTGAACAACCTGCATTGAGCTTAAGGACAAGTTTCCACCAAGCGGAATCATTGAGTTTCTTCAGATGAATGAGAATGTTCTGTTGGCGGGATGCCGAGAACTGATTCAGCTCCATAAAGAGCAACATTGGGAGTAGTTCACTTGGTCATTAGAAACAGCCAATACATGAAATGCTTTTAAAAACGTGGAATAGTGGCTGGATATTTAGGACTAGGGATATAACGATAAACGGTAATATTGATCATTCTGACCATGGCTGTAACGAGCATTTGACAAATACCGAGGTCAAAGAATGGTGGTCTAAGAGAAGCTTTAAAGGCTAAAATCATGGGGAATAAAAAGTGGACTTGTACAAAACCATGCTGATTGTCAAAGATGTTGGATGATATAATAACGTGATAGTTCTACTTCAATGAATGCTTTTATGAATCAATGAATGCCAGTGTTGTGTTCTACATGGTAGTGTGCTGGGGGGGCAGTACATCTAAGGACAGCTCCAGACTTGAGAAACTGATCAGGCGGGCCGGTTCTACAATGGGAATGAAACTGGACTCACTGGTGACGGTGGCAGAGAAGAGGACTGTGGACAAACTAGTGAGCATCCTGGATGATGCCAGTCACCCTCTGCATAGCGTTATCAGTAGCCAGAGGAGCCTGTTCAGTTCTAGACTGCTTCATCCCAAGTGCAGGACTAATAGACTCAAAAACTCCTTTGTCCCACACGCCATTAGACTGTACAACTCCTCTCTGGGGCGGGGGGTAGGGGGGTACTAGGATGACAGGGGATGCAAAACAATAACAGTGCAATACTTTTTCATAACATGGTCACTACTGCCTACTTTGTCTTGTTATATTCTTATTTTACTGTTGTATTGTTATTCCCATTGTTTTTATTCTTTTTGTAATATTTCTCAATTTTATTTCCTTTTAAACCCCCTTTATTTACTTTTTTTTATTTTTGAAATTGATCTCAACTCTGTACACTGCTGCTGGAATTTTAATTTTCCTGAAGGAACTCTCCTGAAGGAATCAATAAAGTACTATCTATCTATCTATCTATCTATCTATTTGTTCTCGCTCTCATATATATATATATATATATATATATATATATATATATATATATATATATATATATATATATATATATATATATATATATATATATATATATATATATATACATATATATATATATATACACACACAAAAGCGTGGCTTTGTAAAAATAGAGTGCGGGTACTTTCCTGGCCCGCCTGCAGTCCAGACCTGTCTCCCATGGAAAATGTGTGGCGCATTATGAAGCGTAAAATACGACAGCGTAGACCCCGGACTGTTGAAGGACTGAAGCTCTACATAAAACAAGAATGGGAAAGAATTCCACTTTCAAAGCTTCAACAATTAGTTTCCTCAGTTCCCAAACGTTTATTGAGTGTTGTTAAAAGAAAAGGTGATGTAACACAGTGGTGAACATGCCCTTTCCCAACTACTTTGGCACGTGTAACAGCCATGAAATTCTAAGTTAATTATTATTTGCAAAAAAAAAGAAAAGGTAATGAGTTTGAACATCAAATATGTTGTCTTTGTAGCATATTCAACTGAATATGGGTTGAAAAGGATTTGCAAATCATTGTATTCTGTTTATATTTACATCTAACACAATTTCCCAACTCATATGGAAACGGGGTTTGAATATTGTGATCAGGCATACGTTTGCACTTTCAAGTTAAAATGAGTCATGAAAGAGGAGGTGAAAGGTAACATACAGAACTAGTGGCAGAAACATGGAAATGCATACCCTATGGAACCGTAATGCTGGGTGGAAAGTGACTTCCACATCCAGACCAGTCAAAGGACAAAGCAGTTTCCCACATTTCGGGGTCTCTTTAGCACAATTTTTTTCTCAGCTTTGGCTCGATTCCTGTCAGTCCCAAATCACCTAGGCTTGGGTACTTGCTCAGTGGAAAAGGGGCATAAACGACCCCCGCCCGTGGCTCAGTGGCCAAGCGCACTGCTGGCAGGCTGCCTTTGGAAGACTTAGTAGGCAAAAGTGCATGAATAGCCGGCCTTGGAGCGGACAAGTAACCGTGGCTGCTGCCTGCGAGTGCAAATGCTGGTCACGCACTCCACCTCCACTCGCTTTCAAGCAACCAAAGACGGCCAAGGAGGCTTTTCCGGGCAGCACCTCGGACTCTGGCGCCAGCGAGACCAAACGACTGCCTCTCCGATTTAAGGCCAGCTCGGGGTCTCAAAAGGAAAGAAAAAAAAAAAGAAGTGTTCCGTCATTCATTCTGCGGCAGAGGCCCGAGGCAGGAAGCCATCATGGGCCCGGGAGCGTGCCAAGCTGGCGCTTTGACTGCAGATGGAGAAACGCCCTGTTTCCTGAAAATGAGACGCTGTGATTTAAATGGACCTTAAAAAGCCAGGACATGTGGAGAAGTGCGGCGCTGCTGGCTGGGCCTCTAATTAACTCAAGCCGCTTCCAACTTCCATCTTTTCCGCATGCAATTAAAGCTTAGTCACTAATGAAGAGCAGATTATTGGGGGCCCGCTGAAAGATGTGGCCCTCCTCACTGCAGCCTTACAAAGAGACAACAACACTGTAGCCTGCAAAGCCAACAAGACATTTCAACACATGCCTGCCTCACTCCAGCTTTCATCACAAACACACATGAGGCTGCTTTGATACAACTTCTGATTACAGACCTTCAATGTTTTACTAGCGCATCATCTGGATTCTAATCACTAGCATGCATCTCTTTCTTTCTTTCTTTCTACCAATGACTGTCTCACACACACACACCTCCCACTTTGATAAAAGCAAGCCCTTCACCCCTTTCAACCAAACCACACTCAGTCAAAAAGACTCGCTATAATCAGCATCACTTGGCAACATTGAAAAGCCGGAAATATCCATCCATCCATCCATTTCCTACCGCTTATTCCCTTTCGGGGTCGCGGGGGGCGCTGGTGCCTATCTCAGCTACAATCGGGCGGAAGGCGGGGTACACCCTGGACAAGTCGCCACCTCATCGCAGGGCCAACACAGATAGACAGACAACATTCACACTCACATTCACACACTAGGGACCATTTAGTGTTGCCAATCAACCTATCCCCAGGTGCATGTCTTTGGAGGTGGGAGGGGCCTATCCCCAGGTGCATGTCTTTGGAGGTGGGAGGGGCCTATCCCCAGGTGCATGTCTTTGGAGGTGGGAGGAAGCCGGAGTACCCGGAGGGAACCCACGCATTCACGGGGAGAACATGCAAACTCCACACAGAAAGATCCCGAGCCTGGATTTGAACCCAGGACTGCAGGACCTTCGTATTGTGAGGCAGACGCACTAACCCCTCTGCCACCGTGAAGCCGGAAATATTCAAATGCAAATAAAATTCAATGTGTTGACTTTTTTCCGACAAAATTGGGCACAATTTCTCGTAATATTTCTGTTTCTGTAACATTGCAATATTTTCTCGACAAATTGTTACTTTTTTTATGTAAAATTATTACTTTTTAATGCAAAATACACCTACTCAGCGGACTAGTGGTTAGAGTGTCCGCCCTGAGATGGGTAGGTTGTGGGTTCAAACCCCGGCCGAGTCATACCAAAGACTATAAAAATGGGAGCCATTACCTTCCTGCTTGGCACTCAGCATCAAGGCTTGGAATTGGGGGTTAAATCACCATAAATGATTCCCGGGCGCGGAACAGCTGCTGCTCACTGCTCCCCTCACCTCCCAGGGGGTGATCAAGGGTGATGGGTCATATGCAAAGAATAATTTCGCCACATCTAGTGTGTGTGTGACTATCATTGCTACTTTAACTTTACTTTGTCCTTTGGAATTCTCACATTTGTCACAATATTGCCAATTTTTTTGGTTCTTGTAAAATATTGTCATCATTTTGCCAGGTAAAATTCTGATTATTATTATTATTATATTATTGCTAACATTTTGAAGTTTTCTCATAAAGTTGTGACTTTTGTGTAGTAAAATTACCACTCTTTAAATAAATTTGCCAAAATTGTAAGCTTTTTGTGACTGTTATTGAGTGTAATTCCAACTTTTATCATGATATTGCACAAATGTTCAGTTTTTCTTGTAAAATGTTGACTTGTGTTGAGTAAAATGATGACTTTTATTAAAATACTGCCAACATTTTAAAGTTTTCTTATAAAGTTGTGACTTTTGTGGAGTATAATCACGACTCTTTTTTAAAAATTGCCAAAATTGTAAGCTTTTCTTCTAAAATTGTGACCGTTATCAAGTAAAATTTCAACTTTTATCATGATATTGCAGAAATGTTCAGTCTTGTAAAATTTTGACTTGTAAAATGACAACTTTTATTATAGCACTGACAACATTTTAAAGTTTTCTTATAAAGTTGTGACTTTTGTGTTGTAAAATTACGACTATTTTCATAAAATTGCCAAAACGTTAGGCTTTTCTTGTAAAATTGCGACTGTTATTGAGTAAAATTCCAACTTTTATTATATTATTGCACAAATGTTCAGTTGTTCTTGTAAAATTTTGACTTGTGTTAAGTAAAATGACGACTTTTATTATAATACCGTCTACATTTTAAAATTTTCTTATAAAGTTGTGACTTTTGTGGAGTAAAATTATGACTCTTTTCATAAAATTGCCAAAATTGTAAGCTTTTCTTGTACAATTGTGACTGTTATTAAGTGTAATTACAACTTTTATCATATTATTGCACAAATGTTCAGTTTTTCTTGTAAAATTTTGACTTGCATTAAGCAAAATTACAACTTTCATTATAATACTGGCAAAGTTTTTCTTGTGAAATTGTGACCTTAAAGTCATAATAGTTATAAAGATTTTAAAAGTGAATAGTCCAGGTGCTATTTCTAAAAGAAACAAACTGTTCAAATGAAATATTAAACATTATGGAATATTGAACAACAATCAGGCACCACGAAGGTTGCCAAACTTTTTAAAGCACAAATCCAAAAACAGCAAAGGACCAGAATGAATGAAATCTATTTGTACACTTGTTTTTTTTCCGTCCTTTTTTTAAATCTCGGGTGTTTGGGTCTGCGTTACCTCAAGTTGTCATCCTTTATTCCAGTAGGAGTATGTTTGCATAGCAGGGCACTGCTATGATGTGCTGTGATGAGAAGTGCTAACTTCAATTCATTTGGCATTCAAACGGCTGTCACAACACCCAAAACTTAATTATAGAAGGGTTATGTAGACACAGTCCTGACATATTAAAGTCATGACTTAATATCTTTGAAACAACCTTCAGTAAATGGATGAATAGAAGACTACTTTTCCATCAGCAGCGTTGTATAGTTTAGTAAGAGTGATTGTCCAACTGTGGTCTCCAACTTGTGGTACGTCAGAGAATCATTGAAATAAAATACTGTGTTTTATTTCCCTATATTCGAATACAGTGTTACTGTTCAAACTGCGTGTAATGTTACAGTGACCAAAAATATTACATACACTTGTTAACTAAAACCGCCGCCTTGTTTTTAACAAACACTTAGGCCTACTACGCTACCGTATTTTATCATGGCATATGGATTGCCAAGTTTTTTTCTGAGGTGGTACTTGGTGGAAAAAGTTTGAGAACCACCGGCCTACTGAAATGAGATGTTCTTATTTAAACGGGGATAGCAGCTCCATTCTATGTGTCATACTTCATCATTTCGCGATATTGCCATATTTTTGCCGAAAGGATTTAATAGAGAACATCCACGATAAAGTTCACAACTTTTGGTTGATAATAAAATAGCCTTGCCTGTACCGGAAGTAGCAGACGATGTGCGCGTGACGTCACGGGTTGTGGAGCTCCTCACATCTGAACATTGTGTACAATCATGGCCACCAGCAGCGAGAGCGATTCGGACCGAGAAAGCGACGATTTCCCCATTAATTTGAGCGAGGATGAAAGATTCGTGGATGAGGAAAGTGCGAGAGAAGGACTAGAAAAGGAAAAAAAAGGCAAGGGTAGTGGGAGCGATTCAGATGTTATTAGACACATTTACTAGGATAATTCTGGAAAATCCCTTATCTGCTTATTGTGTTACTAGGGTTTTAGTGAGATTATATGGTCGTACCTGAAAGTCGGAGGCGTGTGGCCACGGGTGTGGTGACTGCCAGTGTCTCTGAGGGAAGCCATGTTTCTCGACGAGGCAAAGCGAAGGCAGTTGTGGGGCCGGCCTGAGCTTTTTTTCCGCCTCCTCCATGGTGGAAGCATCCCAAGTTCGGGGGCGGCCGGTCGGAGGAGGCAAGAGAGTCCGCAGCTGCCTCTTTGACAGGTGCACGAGGAACGACGCAAGCTATCCGCTCATGTCTACAGTAAGAGCCGAATTATTATCACAATTTTCTCACCAAAACCTGTCATTTGACATGTGGTAGAGAACTATGTTCGTTTGACCGCTCTGTTCCATAGTAAAGCTTCACCGTCATCTTTAGGGAATGTAAACAAGGAAACACCGGCTGTGTTTGTGTTGCTAAAGGCAGCCGCAATACACCGCTTCCTACCTACATCTTTCTTCTTTGACGTATCCATTGTTCATTGAACAAATTGCAAAAGATTCAGCAACACAGACGTCCAGAATACTGTGGAATTATGCGATTAAAGCAGACGACTTATAGCTGGGATCAGGGCTGGAAAAACATGTCTGCTAAAATCCGTGACATCACGCGCAAGTGTCATTATACCGTGACATTTTCAAGAGGATACTTCGCGCGAAATTAAAAAATGCAATTTAGTAAACTAAAGCGGCCATATTGGCATGTGTTGCAATGTTAATATTTCATCATTGATATATAAACTATCAGACTGCAGGGTGGTTAGTAGTGGCTTTCAGTAGGCCTTTAATATCATTGAAAAGAGCGATTTTCCATGTTTTTTGAGCCAAGGCACATTTTTCGCGTTGCAAAAATTTAGGAGACACACCACCGGCAGACATCATTAAAAAACAAAAAGTTTTTGTGGCAATTGTTGGATATGACTTCAAAGCATAAGCAAGCATGCATGACTTTAGGTCTTGTCTCAAAGTAGGTGTACTGTCACCACCTGTCACATCACACCCTGATGCATTTGCACTTTTTTTGCTCATTTCCTGTGTGTAGTCTTTTACTTCTTGTCTTGCACTCCTATTTTGGTGGCTTTTTCTCTTTTGTTGGTATTTTCCTGTAGCAGTTTTATGTCTTCATTTGAGTGATATTCTCCACATCTACTTTGTTTTAGCAATCAAGAACATTTCACTTGTTTTTATCCTTCTTTGTGGGGACATTGTTGATTGTCATGTCATGTTCGGATGTACTTTGTGGACGCCGTCTTTGCTCCACAGTAAGTCTTTGCTGTCGTCCAGCATTCTGTTTTTGTTTACTTTGTCGCCAGTTCAGTTTTAGTTTCATTCTGCATAGCCTTCTCTAAACTTCAATGCCTTTTCTTAGGGGCACTCACCTTTTATTTATTTTTGGCTTAAGCATTAGACACCTTTTTACCTGCACCCTGCCTCCCGCTGTTTCCGACATCTACAAAGCAATTAGCTACCTGCTGCCACCTACTGATATGGAAGAGTATTACAGGGTTACTCTGCCGAGCTCTAGACAGCAGCGACACTCAACAACAACACATCATTTGCAGATTATAATTACTGCTTTGCAAAAAATATTTTGAACTCAATAGGTTGATTGGCAACACTAAATGGTCCCTAGTGTGTGAATGTGAGTGTGAATGTTGTCTGTCTATCTGTGTTGGCCCTGCGATGAGGTGGTGACTTGTCCAGGGTGTACCCCGCCTTCTGCCCGATTGTAGCTGAGATAGGCGCCAGCGCCCCCCGCGACCCCGAAAGGGAATAAGCGGTAGGAAATGGATGGATGGATGGATAGGTGAAATGAGATCATCTCCCACGACACACCAGTGTGCTGCGGCACAGTGGTTGAAAAACACAGATTTAAAACTCACGGATATTAGTGGCATTGAATTGTTATTAAAGTTAACAAGTTGACTCATCCATCCATCCATTTCCTACCGCTTGTCCCTTTTAGGGTTGCGGGGGGTGCTGGAGCCTATCGATACATAGCTTTTATAAACAGCTTTATTTTCACTATGTAACACAACATATTTGTCAACTTTAATAGTGAAATGAATGGGGAAAAACGTCCTTATCGCTGTGATGTTGACAAAATATCCACTTATATGCATGATTTGTAGCCCACTCTCTTATTTACAACATTGGTGTATTTTCCACTTTGAATATAAAGTCATTGAAGTTTAGTCGAGCGCCAGTAAAGTAGTTTCTGCTTACCTGCCCTTCCAGCTGCACTGGTCGCTGGAGTACTGGCCCACACAGCTGGAGCCCACACAGCTGGAGCCCACACAAGTCCTCCAGAGCACAAGCAGCAGCAGCAAGGAGGCTCGCATGTTTGTCTCCCCTTCGCGCCTCAAAGAGGCTTTCGAGTCCGCCACCGTCGACACATTTCCTTCCCCACAGACTCCGACTTGTGTCTACTCGGTTTCCTCTTCTTCCAAACTTCCCCCGAGGTATGTTGGCGTTAAAATCTCCCAACTTTCTCCCGACACTCCGTCCCTTCGACAACAAGCCCTCGATGAAATGAGCTAAGAGTTTCGACGCTGTCCACCAGTCCCTAAACGTCACCTCACGCCCCGCCCACCGCTGTTTGTCAAGTAGTGACGCGTTCAAGTGATCTCGCCTCTGCTCGGATATTGAAGCTCCTTCCAGCCTTATTCTTTTTAGGAAATGCCAAAACATTATAAAGCTCTTGTTTTGAATGTCACTACACTCTTTAAAGTCTTTGACATCGACTGGAATCTTGTAATGCACTTTATGCATGTAGTTATGATCATCCATCCATCCATTTTTCCTACCGCTTGTCCCTTTCGGAGTCATGGGGGGGAAGGGAGGGGGGGGGGGGGGGGGTCTGGAGCCTATCTCAGCAGCATTCGGGCAGAAGGCGGCGTACACCCTGGACAAGTCGCCACCTCATCGCAGGGCCAACACAGATAGACAGACAACATTCACACACTAGGGACCATTTAGTGTTGCCAATCAACCTATCCCCAGGTTGACTGATTGATTGATTGATATTTTTATTAGTAGATTGCACAGTACAGTACATATTCCGTACAATTGACCACTAAATGGTAACACCCCAATAAGTTTTTGAGGCGCCACCACGTTAATCAATTCATGGTACAAATATATACTATCAACATAATACAGTCATCACACAAGTTAATCATCATAGTATATACATTGAATTATTGACATTATTTACAATCCGGGGGGTGGGATGAGGAGCTTTGGTTGATATCAGAACTTCAGTCATCAACAATTGCATCAACAGAGAAATGGACATTGAAACAGTGTAGGTCTTATTTAGTAGGATATGTACAGCCAGCAGAGAACATAGTGAGTTCACATAGCATAAGAACAAGTATATACATTAGAAGTACATTTGATTATTTACATTAGGTTATTTATAATCCAGGGAGATGGGATGTGAATGGAGGAGGGTATTAGTAAAGGGTTGAAGTTGCCTGGAGGTGTTGTTTTAGAGCTGTTTTGAAGGAGGATAGAGATGCACTTACTTTTATACCTGTTGGGAGTGCATTCCACATTGATGTGGCATAGAAAGAGAATGAGTTAAGACCTTTGTTAGATGGGAATCTGGGTTTAACGTGGTTTGTGGAGCTCCCCCTGGTGTTGTGGTTATGGCGCTCATTTACATTAAGGAAGTAGTTTGACATGTACTTCGGTATCAAGGAGGTGTAGCGGATTTTATAGACTAGGCTCAGTGCAAGTTGTTTGACTCTGTCCTCCACCCTGAGCCAGCCTACTTTGGAGAAGTGGGTTGGAGTGAGGTGTGATCTGGGGTGGGGGTCTAAAAATAACCGGACTAGCTTGTTCTGGGATGTTTGGAGTCTAGATTTGAGGGTTTTGGAGGTGCTGGGGTACCAGGAGGTGCAAGCGTAATCGAAGAAGGGTTGAATGAGAGTTCCCGCTAGAATCTTCAAGGTGCTTTTGTTGACCAGAGAGGAGATTCTGTAGAGGAATCTGGTTCTTTGGTTGACCTTTTTGATCACCTTGGTTGCCATTTTATCACAGGAAAGATTAGCCTCTAGAATGGAAGCTAGCTAGGTGATCTCATCCTTCCTGGTGATAACGATGTCACCCACTTTTATAGTCAAGTCACTGACTTTAAGAAGGTTGATGTGGGACCCAAATAGGATGGATTTTGTTTTACCTAAGTGTATGGATAGCTTGTTGTCAGCGAGCCAGGTGCAAATATTAAGGAGTTCAGCACTGAGGATTTGTTCCACCTGTGACTTGTCCTTGCCGGATACCAGCAGGGCCGAGTCATCCGCAAACAGGAACAATTCACAGTGGCATGCTGATGGCATGTCATTCACGTATATTAGGAACAGTAAAGGTCCTAGTATACTGCCTTGGGGACTCCACAGCTTACTGAGAGGGGAGGGGGGTGGGGGGGGGGGGGGGGGGCACCAGGTACCACCTCCAAGTAAGATTGCATCCAGCTCCATGAGGTTTTATCCAATCCGATTGCTCTGAGCTTACCCAACAGTATAGCATGGTTAACGGTGTCTTTGGAGGTGGGAGGAGCCTATCCCCAGGTGCATGTCTTTGGAGGTGGGAGGGGCCTATCCCCAGGTGCATGTCTTTGGAGGTGCGAAAAGGCCAGAGTACCTGGAAAAAAACCCAGGCAGTCACGGGGAGAACATGCAAACTCCACACAGAAAGATCCCGAGCGCAGGATCGAACCCAGGACTACTCAGGACCTTGGTATTGTGAGGCACATGCACTAAGTCCTGTTCCACCGTATTTCCTCGAATTGCCGCCGGGTATATAGTATGCGCCTGCCTAGAATTACTGCCGGGTCAAACTCGTTTCGCAAAATAATTAGCGCATGCTTAACATTCCCGCCGGTTTAGGATTAACGCCAAGTCAAACTCGTATGGGAAAATATTATTTTTATTAGCGCATGTCTAGAATTTCCGCCGGGTCAAACTTATTTCGCCAAATAATTAGCATACGCCTAGAATTTCCGCCGGGTCAAACTCGTCACGTCACGAGTGACACTTCACCTGTCATCATTTTCAAAATGGAGGAGGCTGATTTCAATCATTTGAAATGGCATAAAGGGAAGAAGATTAAGAGCTATTCAGTAGGATTTAAGGTCCAAGCTATTGAATATGCTAAAAAGAACAGTAAGCAGCTATGTTTTATTAATATACCGTAGCTGCGTGTTTCAAATATGAGTCATTAAATGACTCCCGCCTCCTGGTGGTAGAGGGCGCTAGTGATCCTTCTTGCGACTACTCGGCTGCAGAAGAAGTGACAACAAGCAGCGATCGTTTATTTTTTCCTCTCGCTTGCACTTTTAACATGGAGGATTACATATCTAAAATTAAACAGTTTTCTAAACTGGACTTTCAATGGAAGCAGGAGGTAATAAAGGAAGATCTCCATCGAGACAGAGAGACTTTTAAAACTGAAGAAAGATAAGGAAGACTTCTATAAACAAGTTATCGATGCTTTTGATCAGAAGGAGCTGCACATGGACTTCACTCACCCACTGTGCCACGCCGTCGCCGTGTTCAACCCGAGGGTCCCTGGTTCAATCCCCACCTAGTACCAACCTCGTCGCGTCCGTTGTGTCCTGAGCAAGACACTTCACCCTTGCTCCTGATGGGTGCTGGTTGGTGCCTTGCATGGCAGCTCCCTCCATCAGTGTGTGAATGTGTGTGTGAATGGGTAAATGTGGAAGTAGTGTCAAAGCGCTTTGAGTACCTTGAAGGTAGAAAAGCGCTATACAAGTACAACCCATTTATATATTTATTTATTTATAAGTAAAGGTAAGACTATAATAAGGTTTTTTTTTAATTAAATGTGCTTTTCATGATGGTATCCTTACATCACACTCAAATGTATAGGCGAAGGTCTAAATTTACCGCATGCCTTTGGTAAGTGCCGGAGTGAGAAGAGGTTTTAAAATAATTAGCGCCCCAGCGGCAATTCAAGGAAATAAGGTACTAAATATTACTAAATACTAAACTCATTACTTTATTACTGCAGTACTCTTATGTTCTGTATATTGTGTTGTATATTGTACAGGATTGCTTATTATTTTTAATGGATAGTAGTCTGTTCATTTAAATTCTTTTTTTTAATCTTTATTACTTATGTTATTTTTATTCCATATTTGTCTCCCCTACCGCACCTTAAATTGGAGTTCTTAATCTCGTTATATGCAAATATAATGACTCTAAAGTCCACTCTTCTCTTCTTCTTCTAAAAGCAATCTCCAAAAAGTAGTATTTTGTTGCAACCCCCCACCCAAAAACAGTTTTTGTGTTGCAATAAAGCAGAGCAAAGAGTGACAGGTCTCATGTGGCAACACGCCTCATTGTTGTGTTACCTCATCAAGGAGCCATTTGGCCGCCACGTCCAAGGATGACACCAACATGCTGTCTCTTCATCCAGCAAACACTCCTTCGTCAACAGCATTTCCCAAATCTTGTCAGTTGGGTAAAAAAAAAGTGTCCAAGCCAGAACTTGTACCCTGTAATCCTGAATCCTGACACATCACACGGACAAACGGTTCTCCTGGTCGGACAGGTTTAGTTTCCCAGGGCTGCAGACATCAGAGTTTCTGTCACGGGAGGGATGTTTATAAATGAAGTCGGTCGCAACAGTCGGACAAGTCCTTGCAGCTCTGCTTATTCCCAGAGGGAAAGAAAGCAAAACAATAAACCGAGAGGCGACTATAGTCTTGGATGAATGTCTCATCATATTCAACAAAAGCTTTAAACAGGTTTGGTTTTTTTCTCCTACAGTTTCTGTGAAAGTAGTGAGGCTCACACTGCTAGACTTTTGACAACAACAAGAACCTTTGATCATATTATGTACGCCTGTACTGTATATACCTTTATATACAGATATACCTATATACATATATACAAACCCTGTTTCCATATGAGTTGGGAAATTGTGTTAGATGTAAATATAAACAGAATACAATGATTTGCAAATCCTTTTCAAGCCATATTCAGTTGAATATGCTACAAAGACAACATATTTGATGCAAATAATCATTAACTTTAGAATTTGATGCCAGCAACACGTGACAAAGAAGTTGGGAAAGGTGGCAATAAATACTGATAAAGTTGAGGAATGCTCATCAAACACTTATTTGGAACATCCCACAGGTGTGCAGGCTAAATGGGAACAGGTGGGTGCCATGATTGGCTATAAAAACAGCTTCCCAAAAAATGCTCAGTCTTTCACAAGAAAGGATGGGGCGAGGTACACCCCTTTGTCCACAACTGCGTGAGCAAATAGTCAAACAGTTTAAGAACAACATTTCTCAAAGTGACATTGCAAGAAATTTAGGGATTTCAACATCTACGCTCCATAATATCATCAAAAGGTTCAGAGAATCTGGAGAAATCACTCCACGTAAGCAGCATGGCCAGAAACCAACATTGAATGACCGTGACCTTCCATCCCTCAGACGGCACTGTATCAAAAACCCACATCAATCTCTAAAGGATATCACCACATGGGGTCAGGAACACCTCAGAAAACCACTGTCACTAAATACAGTTTGTCGCTACATCTGTAAGTGCAAGTTAAAGCTCTACTATGCAAAGCGAAAGCCATTTATCAACAACATCCAGAAACGCCGCCGGCTTCTCTGGGCCCGAGATCATCTAAGATGGACTGATGCAAAGTGGAAAAGTGTTCTGTGGTTTGATGAGTCCACATTTCAAATTGTTTTTGGAAATATTCGACATTGTGTCATCCGGACTAAAGGGGAAGCGAACCATCCAGACTGTTATCGACGCAAAGTGGAAAAGCCAGCATGTGTGATGGTATGGGGGTGCAATAGTGCCCAAGGCATGGGTAACTTACACATCTGTGAAGGCACCATTAATGCTGAAAGATACATACAGGCTTTAGAACAACATATGCTGCCATCTAAGTGCCGTCTTTTTCATGGACGCCCCTCCTTATGTCAGCAAGACAATGCCAAGCCACATTCAGGAAGTGTTACAACAGCGTGGCTTCGTAAAAAAAGAGTGCGGGTACTTTCCTGGCCCGCCTGCAGTCCAGACCTGTCTCCCATGGAAAATGTGTGGCACATTATGAAACACAAAATAGGACAGCAGAGACCCCGGACTGTTGAAGGACTGAAGCTCTACATAAAACAAGAATGGGAAAGAATTCCACTTTCAAAGCTTCAACAATTAGTTTCCTCAGTTCCAAAACGTTTATTGAGTGTTGTTAAAAGAAAAGGTGATGTAACACAGTGGTGAACATGCCCTTTCCCAACTACTTTGGCACGTGTTGCAGCCATGAAATTCTAAGTTATTATTTGCAAAAAAAAAAAAAATAAAGTTTATGAGTTTGAACATCAAATATGTTGTCTTTGTAGCATATTCAACTGAATATGGCTTGAAAAGGATTTGCAAATCATTGTATTCTGTTTATATTTACATCTAACACCATTTCCCAACTCATATGGAAACTGGCTTTGTCGGAGCAGGATGGTGTTCAACAGTATTTAGATTTAAAACAATAATTCAAATGAATATGAATATTCCGATGCACTTTTACAGCACAACCTTTGGCAAGCGAGCATCCCAGATCCACAGAATTTGTGTGATTATTATTATTTTTACTGTAATTACGTCATACTTGTTGCTCGGTGTTATTAGTGGGAGACAGGTTAATACTCCTCATACAAATCTTCATCCAGCAGTCAGGAAGCAAAGCAAGAAGAGGAGCAGTTGCAGCGGTGTGAAACTATACCAACATGAGTACAGTAGGTGTTATAAAGGTGTTTATTCCACAATAACAAAAGCTAGCATGAGTGTCTGTCATGACGTGGACTTTGGTGAGGTTTGTCTTCCCGTGGTGCAAAGCGACTGGACCGGACATGGCGTGAAGGTATTGACATCTTTTATTATCAACTCGAAAATATTACAAAAAAACAAAGGGGTATAAACAAAAGGCGCTCTCAGCGGAAGTACAAACCTTTGCTATGAAAACAAAATTATTACTACAACGTAAACTATGGACCTAAAACAAAACTTGCAAACTATGGCATGAATAACGAAAACTTACTTGGAACGAGAAAGGGAGCATGGATCATCGGCATGGATAACAAGGGTGTGTCGAGGGTGACGGTGCCATGCAGACTGCCTGGCAACTACAGGCTTAAATAGTGGTGCAGTGATTGACAGGTGCGTGAGTCCAAACAAATCAGGTGCGTGAGTCGTGAACACATAACAGGTGAAACTAATGAGTTGTCATGGTGACAAAACGAGCAAGAGTGCACAATGAGTCCAAAACCAAACAGAAGGTCACCACAAAACATGACAGCGTCCAAGGCACTCTCCCCCTATTATTCCAGTTGCTCCATGACTTGTTGCTGCTGTCAGCAAACAGGTTTGACTCTCAACCTCCACCTGTCACCAGTATTGTTTTGACGGGATGAGATGCAGGAGTCATAAATTGATGGCAGACAGCAGGAAACGGTTACGCATCTGCCGATACCGCTCCTTTTCTAGAACATTGGAGGCATTCCCGTGGTATATCCACACACGACCCCCACCCCACCTCCACATAGTATGCAAGCGCGGAGAATGTGCAGGCAGGTCATAGTCACACACATTAAGGGCATACTTGCCAACCCTCCTGAATTTTCTGGGATAGTCCCCAATTTCAGTGCTTCTCCCGACACAACCATTCTCCCCAATTTCTCCCGATTTCCAGCCGGCCCTGAGTGAGGACAGCCTGTGGTCACGTCCACTTGTCCTCCATATAAACAGCGTGGCGGCCCAGTCATGTTAGAACATCTCCGTCTTTTGAAGCTCAGTGCACAACTGCACACACAACAAGGAGGAGACTATTATATATGTCTTCCTTATCCATACCTCTGTCTATAAGCCATAAAGTAGGCAGGCACGGGGCTATTTTTCAGCGTGCGGCGCGTTAATACACTGACACACAGCATCCAGAATCCCATCATGCATTGCTTCAAAACTACGGCAAGTAGTAATGTCCAAAAAAGATAGTGACAGAGCTTAGAACGAGGATGGAAAATTCAACCCTAGACTCACTCTTTTCCTACAAATGAAATGTGACTGATGCTGCCCATACCTATGCTCCTTCAAAGGCTGTGCTACTGGCTGCAAAGTATTGCACTTTATATACAACAATGAGTAGAGAGGAGTGTTACGTGTGTGTATATGTGGAAATAAATGAACACTGAAATTCTAGTATTTCTTACACACACACATATATATATATATGTATATATATATATATATATATATATATATATACTTGTCATCCTAGTACCTAGTATGAGTAGTATATATATATATATATATATACATATATATATATATATATATATATATATATATATATATATATAAATGATCAATAAATAAATGGGTTGTACTTGTATAGCGCTTTTCTACCTTCAAGATACTCAAAGCGCTTTGACACTACTTCCACATTTACCCATTCACACACACATTCACACACTGATGGAGGGAGCTGCCATGCAAGGCGCCAACCAGCACCCATCAGGAGCAAGGGTGAAGTGTCTTGCTCAGGACACAACGGACGTGACGAGGTTGGTACTAGGTGGGGATTGAACCAGGGACCCTCGGGTTGCGCACGGCCACTCTACCACTGCGCCATGCCGTCCCCTGTCATCCTAGTACCTAGTATGAGTAGTGTATATATATATATATATATATACACTACTCATACTAGGTACTAGGATGACAGGGGATGCAAAACAATAACAGTGCAGTACGTTTTCATAACATGGTCACTACAGCCTAGTTTCTCTTATTATATTCTTATTTTACTGTTATATTTTAATTCTCATTGTTGCTTTTTATTTTTATTTCAATTGTAACATTTTTCTATTTTGTTTCTATTATAACCCCGTTATTTACTTTTTACTGTTTGATTGATTTCAACTCTGTACACTGCTGTTGGAATTTTTAATTCTCCTGATATATATATATATATATAGAAATAAATACTTGAATTTGAGTGAATTCTAGTTATACATGATTAAGGGGGGACCTCCTGTGGAGTTGAGGGTGACAGGGTGGGGTTGGCTGTTGTGTGTGTGTGTGTGTGTGTGTGTGTGTCGGGGGGTGGGGGGGTATGGTTGTTGTTTTGAACTCCTGCTGACTCACTTTCATGAGCAGAAGCCATCTCCAGGTGAAAAAGCAACCATAAAATAAATGACCCTGCTGACAGGATGGGATTAGTTGGCTCTCTTACACCCTGGAAATGATCTTCTTTTGTTAAGGTTTTACTACTTAGGTATAAAATACTACACGGTCTAGCTCCATCCTATCTTGCCGATTGTATTGTACCATATGTCCCGGCAAGAAATCTGCCTTCAAAGGACTCCGGCTTATTAGTGATTCCCAAAGCCCAAAAAAAGTCTGCGGGCTATAGAGCGTTTTCATTTCGGGGTCCAGTACTCTGGAATGCCCTCCCGGTAACAGTTCGAGATGCCACCTCAGTAGAAGCATTTAAGTCTCACCTTAAAACTCATTTGTATACTCTAGCCTTTAAATAGACTCCTTTTTAGACCAGTTGATCTGCCGTTTCTTTTCTTTCTCCTATGTCCCCCCCTCCCTTGTGGAAGGGGTCCGGTCCGATCCGGTGGCCATGTACTGCTTGCCTGTGTATCGGCTGGGGACATCTTTGCGCTGCTGATCCGCCTCCGCTTGGGATGGTTTCCTGCTGGCTCCGCTATGAACGGGACTCTCGCTGCTGTGTTGGATCCGCTTTGGACTGGACTCTCGCGACTGTGTTGGATCCATTGTGGATTGAACTTTCACAGTATCATGTTAGACCCGCTCGACATCCATTGCTTTCCTCCTCTCCAAGGTTCTCATAGTCATCATTGTCACCGATGTCCCACTGGGTGTGAGTTTTCCTTGCCCTTATGTGGGCCTACCGAGGATGTCGTGGTGGTTTGTGCAGCCCTTTGAGACACTAGTGATTTAAGGCTATATAAGTAAACATTGATTGATTGATTGATTGATTGTTGAAATACTTTGAATAGAATGTTGTTTATCGATGAAATATGACGTTGTTTCAGTAATTGGGAGAAGTTTTATCAGCATGCAGGGCCAATTGGTTGTGTGTACAAACACAAAAGGTGTCACACAAGTGATGTCTCATGTTGACAACAACACTTGTCAGTTATTTCCACATCCTGTCCCAAATCAACCTCGCTCAATTGTCTAAACTTAGACACATCTACACTAAGCCGGATAAAGTTATCTAGGGTAAATCCCAGCTAACCTTATCTGAGTCCACACACACGCACGCACGCACGCACGCACACACACACACACACACACACACACACACACACACGACCCCCACCCCACCTCCACATAGTATGCAAGCGCGGAGAATGTGCAGGCAGGTCATAGTCACCTCCAGTGTGGCTTTGTGTGCAACTTCTTAAATGTAACTTATCTGAACAACATCCAGTGTTGTGCCACTTCAATCAGGGTTAGGGTTATGGTTGACACGCGTCACATTCAAGGTAAGAAATATTCTATTTATTATTCAGTATCCCAGAGGTCGGCAACCCAAAATGTTGAAAGAGCCATAGTGGACCAAAAATACAAAAACAACATGTCTGGAGCCACAAAAAATAAAAGCCATATTACATACAGATAGTGTGTCATGAGATATAAATTGAATTAAGATGACTTAAAGGAAACTAAATGAGCTCAAATATAGCTACGAATGAGACATAATGATGCAATATGTACATATAGCTAGCCTAAATAGCATGTTAGCATCGATTAGCTTGCAGTGACCAAATATGTCTGATTAGCACTCCACACAAGTCAATAACATCAACAAAACTCACCTTTGTGCATTCATGCACAACGTTAAAAAGATTGGTGGACAAAATGAGACAGAAAAAGAAGTGGCATAAAACACTACTTTGTTTAAATTGTAAACAAACTAGGGTGAGTTCAAGGACCGACAGAATTAGTAGGACAAAACGGCGCTCGCCAAATACTGGAATCAGTGAAGCATGTTTAATATAAACTGTGTTCTTAAAACCATATTAAAACAAAAAATATATTTTTTATATTTTTTTCCTCTCATCTTTTTCCATTTTTTCATACATTTTTGAAAAAGCTCCAGAGAGCCACTAGGGCGGCGCTATGCGGCTCTAGTGCTGCAGGTTGCAAACCCCCGCAGTATAACAATACTATGAGGAAAAATAGGTTTAAACTAGGGTTGTACGGTATTAGTATAGTACTGCGATACTAACGAATCATTTTTGGAACTATACCATCTCTGAAAAGTACTGGTCCCACTACCCCTCCCCCGCGTCAAAGTCACGTGGTAACATTGCTGGTTTTACCAGCAGGGGAGCATGTTGGGCAGCGCACACACACAGAGTACTTACAAGCAGACACAGTGTGTAGACAGAAAAGCAGGGGAGCATGTTGGGCAGCGCACACACACAGAGTACTTACAAGCAGACACAGTGTGTAGACAGAAAAGCAGGGGAGCATGTTGGGCAGCGCACACACACAGAGTACTTACAAGCAGACACAGTGTGTAGACAGAAAAGCAGGGGAGCATGTTGGGCAGCGCACACACACAGAGTACTTACAAGCAGACACAGTGTGTAGACAGAAAGGGTGTAAAAAGTAAAAATAAAGGAAGGAAGAGCTGTTTAACACATGGCTAGCTAGCTAGCGGCTAAAGTCCATCCGCCGTCTGCAGTGTTTTAGCTACTTCTTAATCACTAATCCTTGTCTCCATGGCAACAAAGTAAGTTTCTTTTCTGTATCATTATCACTGGAGGACGAGGAATCGCTAAACATGCTTCACTACACACCGTAGCTCACCGGCGTCACATTGTAAACAAACGGCATGGGTGGATCTACACCTGAAAGCAGATATTAAGTAGATTGCTCACCCCCAAATCCTCCACACGACACCCCCGCTCCAGACATGCTAACCTCCTCCAACCTCCGAGGACAAAGCTACGAACAATGGAAAACCGGTCTTTCTGCTCTGCCGCTCCCAGTCTGTGGAATGCTCTCCCTGACCACCTGAGGGTACCACAGACTGTGGATGCTTAAAAAAAAAAAAAGGCTCAAAAATCCTTCTTTAGAAAATTAAAATAACAAAAAAAAATACAAAAAAATTGATTTATGTATGCTACTTCTGACTATTAGGCTGTTCTAGTTAAAATAGTTTTTTTTTTTAATACACTGCAGCACTTTAAGGTTGCTTGCTCAATGTAAAGTGCTTTTTAAAAATAAAATATATTACTATTATTAATAATTCACTTTCTACCACTTGTCCTTATAATGTGTAGAAAATAATAGGTGTGTAAAGTACACAATATGTTACTGCAGACTCATTAGGAGTCTTTGTTTGTTTACTTACTACTAAAAGACAAGTTGTCTAGTATGTTCAACATTTTATTGAAAGACTAAATGACAATTAAAGCTGCAAGCAGCGTTGGTCGGGTCCGCCTTTGGCTGCTGCCCCCACGACCCACGCCCTGGTCTAAGTCAGACCTACATAGAGGTTTTTGTTTCATGTCTCTACGACATTCCTAACAGAAGTTACAAGCAGTTTTGTTTGGTTTTTTTCCTATGGGGCGCTAGAGCGCAATTTTTACTTTTGGGGTTTGGTTTTTTATTAGATGGATATTTTCGCCAGTCCTGATGTGTGTGTAAAATTTGGTGAGTTTTGAAGCATGTTAAGGGGGTGAAATTACAGATTGGCGTTTCTGGATGTTGTTGATAAATGGCTTTCGCTTTGCATAGTAGAGCTTTAACTTGCACTTTGAAGCATTTTAAGGGGGTCAAATTACAGCTCAAAGAGGCAAAAATTAAATTTTTTAGAAACATTTGCACAGGGGTTTTTTGAAGGCGCGTAAAATCCAAACTGGAGCAGTAATCAAAACTCTTTCGATATCTTTTAATCAGAAAGGGTTCAAACTCTCTCCTGTGCGAGTTTGAAGCCGAAACGACAAACGCGCTCAGAGGAGATAACGTTTGAAAAAAGGTGACGGGTGTTTACAAAACTTTTATTTTGAAGGGGTAATTTTTAACTTCCTGTTGATTTTTGCTGAAGGATGTCAATGATTAAAATGTAGGTCTATGTGAGACCTACATAGAAGTTTTTGTTTCAGGTCTCTCCGACATTCCTACCGGAAGTTACAAGCAGTTTTGTCTGTGTTTTCTTCCTAGGAGCAGTTTGTTCTGTGTTTTATTCAAAAATTGTGCTAGAGCCCATTTTTGAGTTTTGGGGTTTGTTTTTTTCATTAAATTGCAATTTTCGCCAGTCCTGATGTGTGTGCCAAGTTTGGTGAGTTTTGAAGCATTTTAAGGGGGTCAAATTACAGCTCAAAGAGGCAAAAATAGCATTTTTTGCGAAAATTTTTCTTTGAAAGGGTTTTGCAAAATTTCTGTTGATTTTAGGTATAGGACTTTCTAATGGGGAATTTAGGTCTAGGTCAGTTCTACATAGAGGATTTTGTTTCATGTCTCTACGACATTCCTGCCGGAAGTTACAAGCAATCCATTTTTTGTCTTTTCCTAGGGGGCGCTAGCGCGCAATTTTGATTTTTCTGGTTCGGCTCCCTAATATGTTGGGAAGAAACTCCTCACCGACGCGTGTGTCAAATTTGGTGTGTTTTGAGGCATGGTCAGTGGGTCAAAATACAGCGCTTTGGCGAGTATCGGTGCGGAAGAAAGAAAGAATAATAATAAAACGTTACAGATTCAATAGGGTCCTTGCCTATGGCAAAGGACTCCTGTGGAGTCCTTTGCCATAGGCAGGGCGGACCCTAATAATAAAGAATTATACAACGTTACAGTTTCAATAGGGTCCTTGGCCCATTGCAAAGGACTCCTCTGGGCCTGGCGGACCCTAATAATAAACACGTTTCATGCACACTAAGATGTTTTGTTCAAATAAAGATAATATTGCAATTTTTTGTGGTCCCCTTTATTTAAAAAAGTATCAAAAAGTACAGAAAAGTATCGGTATTGGTAGCAAAATATTAGTAGATTTATGAAAATATTTGTGTTTCATGGCTCACTCAACACACAAAGTTTGCCACTCTTGAGTGTGACAGTTTGACGGAACTACAACTGCCACCTCTGGAAAGGCAATAAATATGTTTATTACAAATGGAGTTTCACAACTTCCTTTTTGGGCTCTGAAGTCTGCAGACTTCTGCTGGGCCTGTTTGCTGAGACGACAAGCTGACATTGGCAGAAGTGTGTTCCATATGTGGTGGTAAGTTCACTACCTGCCTGTCATCACCTGCCTGGCTCGCTTCCAGAGTGTCACTCACCACCAACCTCGGGCTGCATTCCAGACACCAACGCTGTCATTTGGACGCGGAATGTATGTCTGAGACACGCACCGTCTCTGTATCACACCTGTGTGCCACCCTCTTACTTAAACATGCTGTCTGTATCACACCTGTGTGCCACCCTCTTATTTAAACATGGTGTGTGTATCTGTATCACACCTGTGTGCCACCCTCTTACTTAAACATGGTGTGTGTATCTGTATCACACCTGTGTGCCACCCTCTTACTTAAACATGGTGTGTGTATCTGTATCAGACCTGTGTGCCACCCTCTTATTTAAACATGGTGTGTGTATCTGTATCACACCTGTGTGCCACCCTCTTATTTAAACATGGTGTGTGTATCTGTATCACACCTGTGTGCCACCCTCTTACTTAAACATGGTGTCTGTATCTGTATCACACCTGTGTGCCACCCTCTTACTTAAACATGCTATCTGTATCACACCTGTGTGCCACCCTCTTACTTAAACATGGTGTCTGTATCACACCTGTGTGCCACCCTCTTACTTAAACATGGTGTGTGTATCTGTATCACACCTGTGTGCCACCCTCTTAATTAAAGAGTGTGGTTGACATGTGGAGAGGAATGTTTCAAATACGTCACATCTGGCTCACCTGACTAAGAACATTCCATGAAGCCAGAGAAGACAAAAGGCTGCTTCTTGTTTGGATGAGGCGCCAACGCAGGATCTCCAAAGACAACGTAGCGTCAGTTCCAAGGACCTGGGGGGCATCGTGATGCGAGTGGTGCTCTTCCTGGATGCAGATCGGGCTCGGACACAGCGAACAGGTAAGAAATAATGGTTTATTTAAACTAAAAACAGGCTAAGAAAAGAAACACTGGTGCTAGGCAGAAAAGGCAAACAAAGAGCTACTAGCATGTGAGCTAGAGAAACAAACCAAACTCTTGCACGAGGCACAATAGGCAAAACAAAAGAGCTAGCATCTGAGCTATAGAAACAAACCAAACACTTGCACAAGGCACAATAGGCAAAACAAAAGAGCTAGCATGTGAGCTAGAGAAACAAACCAAACACTTGCATGAGGCACAATAGGCAAAACAAAAGAGCTAGCATGTGAGTTAGAGAAAAAAATCAAACACTTGCACGAGGCACAATAGGCAAAACAAAAGAGCTAGCATGTGAGCTAGAGAAACAAACCAAACACTTGCACGAGGCACAATAGGAAAAACAAAAGAGCTAGCATGTGAGCTAGAGAAACAAACCAAACACTTGCACGAGGCACAATAGGCAAAACAAAAGAGCTAGCATGTGAGCTAGAGAAACAAACCGAACACTTGCACGAGGCACAATAGGCAAAACAAAAGAGCTAGCATGTGAGCTAGAGAAACAAACCAAACACTTGCACGAGGCACAATAGACAAAACAAAAGAGCTAGCATGTGAGCCAGAGAAACAAACCAGACACTTGCACGAGGCACAATAGGCAAAACAAAAGAGCTAGCATGTGAGCTAGAAAAACGCAAAAGGCTAAGCGTGGAAGCTAGCGAGTCCAAACACATAAAACTGAGTCTTCATTTGTGAAACACAAACCGTATGTAACACAAACTACGAGGAGAGAACAAGTGAAGGGAAAGGGCAGGCTTAAATACAGAAGGTGATTAATAAACACAGGTGTGCGTCAAGGCAGGTGAAAATTAAGTTACTATGGTGACAAAAACAAAGAAGGAAGTTCACAAACTAAGAATCGGAAGTGTCCACGAACAAACAAGATACACAAAAGGACTCCAAAACAAAAACTATATATGATCTGGCCGGCGGCTCATAACAGAATGGACGCATTTTGGGGTGAAAAGTAAAGATAACGGTGAAGTTATAACACTGAAACTGAAGAGTAGCTTTAAGACATGGCTAGCTAGCTAGCGGCTAGTGTTTTAGCTACTTCTAAATCACTAGTCCTTGTCTCCATGGCGACAAATGAAGGAATAGCCAAACATTGTAGCTCACCGGCGTCACAATGTAAACAAACACCATGGGTGGATCTACACCTGACATCCACTGTAATGATACCAAGTACAAGAGCGTATATAGTCGATACTACTATGATTACATCGATACTTTTTATCGTCACACAGTCTTTTTTTCAAATTCATATTATATTCATGAAGTCAGTAAATATGTCCCTGGACACAGAGGACTTTGAATATGACCAATGTATGATCCTGGAACTACTTGGTATCGCATCGATACCTAAATGTGTGGTATCGAAGAAGAGAAGAATAAGTGATTATTACATTTGAACAGAAGTGTAGATACAACATGTTAAAAGAGAAAATAAACAGATATTAACAGTAAATGATCAAGTGGATTAGTAATCCATTTTCTACAGTTTGTCCCTAATAATGTGTAGAAAATAACAGGTGTATAAAGTACACAATATGTTAGTGCATACGTCAGCAGACTAACTAAGAGTCTTTGTTTGTTTACTTATCAATAAAAGATAAGTCAAGAGCCGCTTTTATTCTTTGGCTTTTAACACTAAGTGAGTTGTGTGATCTGTGTTTGTAAATGTAGATTTTTATCTTGTTTTAATTGGTTTTACCCTTTAAAATAGTTTTTAATCATATTTATTTTTATATTGGTTTTATATTTATTTTCTCATTGTCATCCCACTGGGTTGAGTTTTTCCTTGCCCTGATGTGGGATCTGAAGCCAGGATGTGGTTGTGGCTTGTGCAGCCCTTTGAGACACTGGAGATGTAGGGCTATATAAGTAAACATTGATTGATGACTTATATAGCCCTAAATCACCAGTGTCTCAAAGGGCTGCACAAGACCCAGCAACATCCTCAGCTCAGATCCCACATCAGGGCAAGGAAAAACTCAACCCAATGGGAGAATGAGACAAATACTGGTACCAGGACAACACTCACGAGGACCACATTTTTCTGTTGGTTTTGGTGCTAAATGTTGATAAACACTAGTACAACTTTTACAGTGCAGAAGTAAAGCAGAAAGTTCTTGCCAACTTGGATTCTTCCGGAAGTGGTCGTGCAACACGAAGACATGACAGCCCTCTCTGCATGCACAATGTCAGTGCCAGAAACAATGCTGCCAACAAAACAATGTCAGTGCCAGAAACAATGTCAGTGCCAGAAACAATGCTGCCAACAAAACAATGTCAGTGCCAGAAACAATGTCAGTGCCAGAAACAATGCTGCCAACACAACAAAGGTATGTGTAGCGGAGTCTTACAATACTTGACTCTGGATGGACTGTCAACCCCTCAGTCAAACGCTCATTAAACCCTGCACCTGCTGCCAGTTAGCACCTTCTGCCAGTTAGCACCTGCTGCCAGTTAGCACGTCCTGCCAATTAGCACCTGTTGCCAGTTAGCACCTGCTGCCAGTTAGCACCAGCTGCCAGTTAGCACGTCCTGCCAATTAGCACCAGCTGCCAGTTAGCACCTGCTGACAGTTATCACCTGCTGCCAGTTAGCACGTCCTGACAGTTAGCACGTCCTGCCAATTAGCACCTGCTGCCAGTTAGCACCTGCTGACAGTTAGCACCTGCTGCCAAATAGCACGCCCTGCCAATTAGCACCTGCTGCCAGTTAGCACCTGCTGCCAGTTAGCACCTGCTGCCAGTTAGCACATACTGCCAGTTAGCACCTGCTGCCGGTTAGCATGTGCTGCCAGTTAGCACATCCTGCCCGATAGCACATCCTGCCAGTTAGCACCTGCTGCCAGTTAGCATGTGCTGCCAGTTAGCACGTCCTGCCAGTTAGCACATGCTGCCAATTAGCACATCCTGCCAGTTAGCACCGGCACATGCTGCCAGTTAGCACTGTTGCTGCTCCCCCAAGGTAATGGTGGACCTAGGGCAGGGATATTCAACTACATTGTTAGGGCAGGTCACCTTTCCAGGTAGCAAAGGACCGGGGGGCTGGACTACTCCCTTCACTATTAGTCTCCATCCATCCATTTTTCTACCGCTTATTCCCTTTGGGGTCGTGGGGGCACTGGTGCCTATCTCAGCTGAAGTCACCTTAATGGTGGTAAGCTACATTTATTAATAGTAATAACACTTTGATGGTGGTAAGCTACATTTATTAATAATAATAACACATTGACGGTGGTAAGCTACATTTATTAATAATAATAACACCTTGACGGTGGTAAGCTACATTTATTAATAATAACAATTATAATACCTTGATGGTGGTAAGCTACATCTATCAATAATATTTAACACCTTGATGGTGGTAAGCTACATTTATTAATAGTAATAATAACACCTTGACGGTGGTAAGCTACATGTATCAATAATAATAATAACACCTTGACGGTGGTAAGCTACATTTATCAATAATAACAATATTTATAAACATTAATGGTGGTAAGCTACATCCATCAATAATTATAACACCTTGATGGTGGTAAGCTACATCTATCAATAATATTTAACACCTTGATGGTGGTAAGCTACATTTATTAATAGTAATAATAACACCTTGATGGTGGTAAGCTACATTTATTAATAATAATAATAACACCTTGACGGTGGTAAGCTACATTTATTAATAATAACAATAATTATAACACCTTGATGGTGGTAAGCTACATCTATCAATAATATTTAACACCTTAATGGTGGCAAGCTACATTTATTAATAATAATAATAACACCTTGATGGTGGTAAGCTACATTTATTAATAATAATAATAAGACTTTGACGGTGGTAAGCTACATTTATTAATAATAACAATAATTATAACACCTTGATGGTGGTAAGCTACATCTATCAATAATATTTAACACCTTGAATGTGGTAAGCTACATTTATTAATAACAATCAACTATCCATCCATCCATCCATTTTCTACCGCTTATTCCCTTTTGGGGTGGCGCTGGCGCCTATCTCAGCTACAATCGGGCGGAAGGCGGGGTACACCCTGGACAAGTCGCCACCTCATCGCAGGGTAACAATCAACTATTAGTCTCATTTTGTATATTTGGGAGAACCAGCGTCCTGTCCAGCAGGGGCCCCCAACCTTTTTTCCACCAGGAACCGGTTTAATGTATTCATTACTTTCACAGACCGGCCTTCGCCGTGTGGCAGATCATCTCAGTGGTCCAGTGGTTAGAGTGTCCGCCCTGAGATGGTTAGGTCGTGAGTTCAAATCCCGGCCGAGTCATACCAAAGACTATAAAAATGGGAGCCATTAACTCCCTGCTTGGCAAGGGAAGTAATGGGTTGGAATTGGGGATTTAAGTCACCAAAAATGATTCCCTGGCGTGGCCACCGTTGCTGCTCACTGCTCCCCTCACCAGTGTGTGTGTGACTATCATTGCTACTTGAACTTGAACTTTGAAGTGAGAAATGGGTGAGAACAGGTTTAAATTCCACTCAGTGTTATCATCGGCCATCTTTAGAGCTTGAGAGCTTGGCCATTGGGCTGCTGGGTAGTCCGAGTGGAGTCTGAGGACAGGGACCAGCGCGGTGGACAGGAGGGGCCATTGGGCTGCTGGGTAGTCCGAGTGGAGTCTGAGGACAGGGACCAGCGCGGTGGACAGGGGGAAGCACTCGCAGGCAGGACCACTTCCGCTCCTCCGGATTAGCCCCGCTGCTCTCATTCTCATGGCTTCCTGTGGAGAAAGTGTCCTGGTTCCAACCCCCCCACCTCTTTATGCCTTGCCCGTTTCCTGGAGGAGAACCCTCATCCTCATTCTTCACCGGCCTAGGATGCAGTGCACAAAACACATCAGGCATTAAGATGGCTAATTTCTGGTGACAGCCATCATGAGAGCGCGGCGGTGGGAGGAGCTTGTTTTGTTCTTTCCCAAGATGCTTTGATTGTTGATGAGTCCTTGCTCAAGACTTCACTCCAGCACAAACTCTCTTCTCCGTCCTAAGTAGGACAGCCTGGACCCAGATGACCCCCATTGGGTTTCACTCCACGTCTGGGAGGACAGTTTCAGCTTTTAAAGACACGAAGGAAGAAGCTTATCACATACAAACACCTGGACTTAGCACGTACGAGCACCTGGACTTAGCACGTACAAGCACCTGGACTTAGCACGTACAAACACCTGGACTTAGCACGTACAAGCACCTGGACTTAGCACGTACAAGCACCTGGACTTAGCACGTACAAACACCTGGACTTAGCACGTACGAGCACCTGGACTTAGCACGTACAAGCACCTGGACTTAGCACGTACAAACACCTGGACTTAGCACGTACGAGCACCTGGACTTAGCACGTACAAGCACCTGGACTTAGCACGTACAAACACCTGGACTTAGCACGTACAAACACCTGGACTTAGCACGTACGAGCACCTGGACTTAGCACGTACGAGCACCTGGACTTAGCACGTACAAACACCTGGACTTAGCACGTACGAGCACCTGGACTTAGCACGTACAAGAGCCTGGACTTAGCACGTACGAGCACCTGGACTTAGCACGTACAAGCACCTGGACTTAGCACGTACAAGCACCTGGACTTAGCACGTACGAGCACCTGGACTTAGCACGTACGAGCACCTGGACTTAGCACGTACGAGCACCTGGACTTAGCACGTACGAGCACCTGGACTTAGCACGTACAAACACCTGGACTTAGCACGTACGAGCACCTGGACTTAGCACGTACAAGCACCTGGACTTAGCACGTACGAGCACCTGGACTTAGCACGTACGAGCACCTGGACTTAGCACGTACGAGCACCTGGACTTAGCACGTACGAGCACCTGGACTTAGCACGTACGAGCACCTGGACTTAGCACGTACAAGCACCTGGACTTAGCACGTACAAACACCTGGACTTAGCACGTACAAGCACCTGGACTTAGCACGTACAAGCACCTGGACTTAGCACGTACGAGCACCTGGACTTAGCACGTACAAGCACCTGGACTTAGCACGTACAAACACCTGGACTTAGCACGTACGAGCACCTGGACTTAGCACGTACGAGCACCTGGACTTAGCACGTACAAACACCTGGACTTAGCACGTACGAGCACCTGGACTTAGCACGTACAAGCACCTAGACTTAGCACGTACAAACACCTGGACTTAGCACGTACAAGCACCTGGACTTAGCACGTACAAGCACCTGGACTTAGCACGTACAAGCACCTGGACTTAGCACGTACAAGCACCTGGACTTAGCACGTACAAACACCTGGACTTAGCACGTACAAGCACCTGGACTTAGCACGTACAAGCACCTGGACATAGCACGTACAAACACCTGGACTTAGCACGTACGAGCACCTGGACTTAGCACGTACGAGCACCTGGACTTAGCACGTACAAGCACCTGGACTTAGCACGTACAAACACCTGGACTTAGCACGTACAAGCACCTGGACTTAGCACGTACAAGCACCTGGACTTAGCACGTACAAACACCTGGACTTAGCACGTACGAGCACCTGGACTTAGCACGTACGAGCACCTGGACTTAGCACGTACAAACACCTGGACTTAGCACGTACAAGCACCTGGACTTAGCACGTACAAGCACCTAGACTTAGCACGTACAAACACCTGGACTTAGCACGTACAAACACCTGGACTTAGCACGTACAAACACCTGGACTTAGCACGTACAAACACCTGGACTTAGCACGTACAAGCACCTGGACTTAGCACGTATAAACACCTGGACTTAGCACGTACGAGCACCTGGACTTAGCACGTACAAACACCTGGACTTAGCACGTACGAGCACCTGGACTTAGCACGTACGAGCACCTGGACTTAGCACGTACGAGCACCTGGACTTAGCACGTACAAACACCTGGACTTAGCACGTACAAGCACCTGGACTTAGCACGTACGAGCACCTGGACTTAGCACGTACGAGCACCTGGACTTAGCACGTACGAGCACCTGGACTTAGCACGTACGAGCATGTACGAGCACGTACAAGCACCTGGATGTTTCCACCCCCATGCTTCACAGTAGGTATGGTGTTCTTGGGATGCAACTCAGTATTCTTCTTCCTCCAAACACCACCAGTTGAGTTTATACCAAAATGGATACATGGATGATACAGCAGAGGATTGGGAGAATGTCATGTGGTCAGATGAAACCAAAATAGAACTTGTTGGTCTCAACTAAACTGGTCGTGTTTGGAGGAAGAAGAATACTGAGTTGCATCCCAAGAACACCACACCTACTGTGAAGCATGGGGGTGGAAACATCATGCTTTGGGGCTGTTTTTCTGCTAAGGGGACAGGACGATTGATCCGTGTTAAGGAAAGAATGAATGGGGCCATGTATCCTGAGATTTACACAACAGGCTAATAATGTAAACAGAGGCCCCACTAAATCTCAATAAGTGTGTGCTTGTAACCTCATACACTTATACAGGTACACAACATTGTAACCTCATACACTTATACAGGTACACAACATTGTAACCTCATACACTTATACAGGTACACAACATTGTAACCTCATATACTTATACAGGTACACAACATTGTAACCTCATACACTTATACAGGTACACAACATTGTAACCTCATACACTTATACAGGTACACAACATTGTAACCTCATACACTTATACAGGTAGCCTACACAACATTGTAACCTCATACACTTATACAGGTACACAACATTGTAACCTCATACACTTATACAGGTACACAACATTGTAACCTCATACACTTATACAGGTACACAACATTGTAACCTCATACACTTATACAGGTACACAACATTGTAACCTCATACACTTATACAGGTACACAACATTGTAACCTCATACACTTATACAGGTACACAACATTGTAACCTCATACACTTATACAGGTACACAACATTGTAACCTCATACACTTATACAGGTACACAACATTGTAACCTCATACACTTATACAGGTACACAACATATCCCAACGTCACTGCACGTTGGTTGATTGCATCACCGCGTCAAAATATTGCGTCACACGCCACTATTCGGCCTTCTTTTTAACTCATTCCACCGTAGGCCGAATGTGGCTTTTTTTGCCATTTTCGGCCGAATATATTCGGTTACCGATTAATCGGTGCATCCCTAGTCTTAACATGTGTTTCATGAACTCTTCCTGAAGCAGTTTCTGAAGACCAAATCAGGGAGAAGAGCAGCAGTGTGTTGCATGAGAGTGATTAGTGATTACACTCGCATAGAAAAGCCGCTTTGAGCCTCGGACTATTGCAAGTGTGATCAAAAAACCCCCCAGAAAACTGTGTGAAAACCAAGCCGACACCTCAGGACTGTCCCAGTGGCTTCCTGCAAAAGCCTGAGATCCAGCAGGAGCTGACCAACACACAACTGGCCCGCTATGCACACCTGGGCACCTGAACCACTTACAGCTGGAAAGAAATAAATGGGTTGTACTTGTATAGCGCTTTTCTACCTTCAAGGTACTCAAAGCGCTTTGACACTACTTCCACATTTACCCATTTACCCACATTCACACACTGATGGAGGGAGCTGCCATGCAAGGCACTAACCACGACTCATCAGGAGCAAGGGTGAAGTGTCTTGCTCAGGACACAACGGACGTGACGAGGTTGGTTCCAGGTGGGGATTGAACCAGTGACCCCCGGGTTGCGCACGGCCACTCTACCACTGCGCCACGCCGTCCCTGGAAAGAAAGCTGGAAAGAAAACACCCACTTTCCACTGCAGGTGACTTCTTTGGAGATTGTGGTTATTTACGCTGAGTCAGGAGGCGTCCTGCAGCTGATGTTGTGCTTTACTAAGCTGCTGTCTTGTTCACATACAACACAGAGTTGAGAGGATAGCTTTTCCACATCAGGGATCTGTCATTGGGCAACTTCAGCAGCCTAGTCCCCCGCCTAGAAGAGCACAAACACACACTATGTTGCCAAAAGTACCTGCCCTGACTCACGCAGGAAGTTGAAGTGCCATCCCAGTCCTAAGCCATAGACGGACGAGAGCGAAAGCATTTGCCAAGAATGTTTTCATTAATCAAGAACGAAAGTCGGAGGTTTGAAGACGATCAGATACCGTCGTAGTTCCGACCATAAACGATACCAACTAGCGATCCGGCGGCGTTATACCCATGACCCGCCGGGCAGCGTCCGGGAAACCAAAGTCTTTGGGTTCCGGGGGGAGTATGGTTGCAAAGCTGAAACTTAAAGGAATTTAAGCTATTACAGCTTCAAGTCTTCTGGGAAGGCTGTCCACAAGGTTGCCGAGTGTGTTTATAGTGTAGCGGTGGACGGGTTTCATTAATTGTCTTTACTCAAAGATGTCAAGAAATGCTGACACACTGGATGATGATTACCAGCTTTAAAGATCATCTTCATTTTGAACACACCAGAGAAAGAAAGCAATGCATACTTAGTCAACAACCACACAGGTCACACTGATGGTGGCCGCATAAACAACACCAACACTATCACAAACTGTGAATCCACACCAAACAAGAACAACAAACGCACCCCGGCAGAACATCAGCATCGCAACGCAACATAAACACAACAACACAATTACCCAGAACCCTTTGCAACACCAACTCTTCCGGGACGCTACGATAGGAATGTTCCAGCATTCTTCCAAAAGTGCATTGGTGAGGTCACACAGAAGGCCTGGCACTCAGTCTCCCTTCTAATTCATCTCGAAGGGGTTCTATGGGGTTCAGGTCAGGACTCTGTGCAGGCCAGTCAAGTTCATCCACATCAGACTCTGTCATCCATGTCTTTATGGACCTTGCTTTGTGCACTGGTGCCCAGTCAAAACTGTTCCCACAACATTGGGAGCATGGAATTGTCCAAACTAAGCATTCAAAGTTCCTTTCACTTGGAACTAAGGGGCTGGAACTAACCCCACACCATGATTAATTCCCTACCAAATTTCACAATTTAGTCTGAAATGGAGCATTGTCCTGGCAACCTCCAAACCCAGACTGGTCCATCAGATTGCCAGATGGAAAAGTGTGATTCATCAGTCCAAAGAAGGCGTCTCCACAGGTCTAGAGTCCAGTGGTGATGTCCTTTACACCACTGCATCCCACGCTTTGCATTGGACTTGCTGATGTATGGCTTAGATGCAGCTGCTCAGCCATGGAAACCCATTCCATGAAGCTCTCTGCGTACTGTACGTGGGCTAATTGGAAGGTGACATGAAGTTTGGAGCTGTGTAGCAAGTGACTGTGCAGAAAATATTCGCACTATGCTGACCTCTCTGTCACTTTACCTGGCCTACCACTTGCTGGCTGACTTGCTGTTGTTCCCAAATTATTAACTTTTCTTATAAAAAAGTTGACTCTGGAATATTTAGAAGCGGGGAAATGTCAGGACTGGATTTGTTGCACAGGTGGCATCTCATGACAGTTGCACGCTGGAAATCACTGAAAGCGGCCCATTCTTTCACAAATGTTTGTAGAAACAGTCTCCATGTCTATGTGCTTGATTTGATACACCGGGCCAAGTGATTAGAGCACCTGGTTCTCATCACTTGGAAGGCTGGCCACCATACTTTTGGCAACGTAGTGTACGTGTAACAGAGTAAATGTGTTTGTTTTCTCCCCCACCTTATCCCAGGGTGTGTGTGTGATGACATGGGTGTCAGCCCCCTGTCCTCCCCACACACATCCTGGGGAGATAAATGGCAGCTAAAACGCCTGCGCCTGCTTCCTGTCCACGCAGGAAGCATCGAGGAGGTCTCACTACTTCCAGCTGGGCGGACTCCAACTCTTACTTGAGTCTATTTGGACTCGGGGAGCCGCTTGCCTGCCTTTCATCCGCTTAGGAAACATCTGGATTAATGTGCTGCTTGAATGAAACTCTGTGTGTGTGTGTGTGTGTCTTCCAAGAATGGTATTGTGCGACGATCAACCTTGTTGTGCAAACAATAAATGACGGAAGGCAAAAGACGTTTAGGCTTGTGAATAATGCTGTAAAATAGACTGTATTTATGTTATTCACATGTGAATAATGCTGTATAATAGACTGTATTTATATTATTCACATGTGAATAATGCTGTATAATAGACTGTATTTATATTATTCGCATGTGAATAATGCTGTATAATAGACTGTATTTATGTTATTCACATGTGAATAATGCTGTATAATAGACTGTATTCATAGTATTCACATGTGAATAATGCTGTATAATAAACTGTATTTATGTTATTCACATGTGAATAATGCTGTATAATAGACTGTATTTATATTATTCACATGTGAATAATGCTGTATAATAGACTGTATTCATAGTATTCACATGTGAATAATGCTGTATAATAGACTGTATTTATGTTATTCACATGTGAATAATGCTGTATAATAGACTGTATTTATATTATTCACATGTGAATAATGCTGTATAATAGACTGTATTTATATTATTCGCATGTGAATAATGCTGTATAATAGACTGTATTTATGTTATTCACATGTGAATAATGCTGTATAATAGACTGTATTCATAGTATTCACATGTGAATAATGCTGTATAATAAACTGTATTTATGTTATTCACATGTGAATAATGCTGTATAATAGACTGTATTTATATTATTCACATGTGAATAATGCTGTATAATAGACTGTATTCATAGTATTCACATGTGAATAATGCTGTATAATAGACTGTATTTATGTTATTCACATGTGAATAATGCTGTATAATAAACTGTATTTATGTTATTCACATGTGAATAATGCTGTATAATAGACTGTATTTATGTTATGTTATTCACATGTGAATAATGCTGTATAATAGACTGTATTCATAGTATTCACATGTGAATAATGCTGTATAATAAACTGTATTTATGTTATTCACATGTGAATAATGCTGTATAATAGACTGTATTTATGTTATGTTATTCACATGTAAATAATGCTGTATAATAGACTGTATTTATGTTATTCACATGTGAATAATGCTGTATAATAGACTGTATTTATATTATTCACATGTGAATAATGCTGTATAATAGACTGTATTTATATTATTCGCATGTGAATAATGCTGTATAATAGACTGTATTTATGTTATTCACATGTGAATAATGCTGTATAATAGACTGTATTCATAGTATTCACATGTGAATAATGCTGTATAATAAACTGTATTTATGTTATTCACATGTGAATAATGCTGTATAATAGACTGTATTTATATTATTCACATGTGAATAATGCTGTATAATAGACTGTATTCATAGTATTCACATGTGAATAATGCTGTATAATAAACTGTATTTATGTTATTCACATGTGAATAATGCTGTATAATAGACTGTATTTATATTATTCACATGTGAATAATGCTGTATAATAAACTGTATTTATGTTATTCACATGTGAATAATGCTGTATAATAGACTGTATTTATGTTATTCACATGTGAATAATGCTGTATAATAGACTGTATTCATAGTATTCACATGTGAATAATGCTGTATAATAAACTGTATTTATGTTATTCACATGTGAATAATGCTGTATAATAGACTGTATTTATGTTATGTTATTCACATGTGAATAATGCTGTATAATAGACTGTATTTGTTATTCACATGTGAATAATGCTGTATAATAGACTGTATTTATGTTATTCACATGTGAATAATGCTGTATAATAGACTGTATTTATGTTATGTTATTCACATGTGAATAATGCTGTATAATAGACTGTATTCATAGTATTCACATGTGAATAATGCTGTATAATAAACTGTATTTATGTTATTCACATGTGAATAATGCTGTATAATAGACTGTATTTATATTATTCACATGTGAATAATGCTGTATAATAGACTGTATTTATGTTATTCACATGTGAATAATGCTGTATAATAGACTGTATTTATGTTATGTTATTCACATGTGAATAATGCTGTATAATAGACTGTATTCACATGTAAATAATGCTGTATAATAGACTGTATTCATAGTATTCACATGTGAATAATGCTGTATAATAGACTGTATTTATATTATTCACATGTGAATAATGCTGTATAATAGACTGTATTTATGTTATTCACATGTGAATAATGCTGTATAATAGACTCTATTTATGTTATCCATCCATCCATTTTCTACCGCTTATTCCCTTTTGGGGTCGCGGGGGGCGCTGGCGCCTATCTCAGCTATAATCGGGCGGAAGGCGGGGTACACCCTGGACAAGTCGCCACCTCATCGCAGGGCCAACACAGATAGACAGACAACATTCACACTCACATTCACACATGTGAATAATGCTGTATAATAGACTGTATTTATGTTAGTCACATGTGAATAATGCTGTATAATAGACTGTATTTATGTTATTCACATGTGAATAATGCTGTATAATAGACTGTATTTATATTATTCACATGTGAATAATGCTGTATAATAGACTGTATTTATATTATTCACATGTGAATAATGCTGTATAATAGACTCTATTTATGTTATTCACATATGAATAATGCTGTATAATAGACTGTATTTATATTATTCACATGTGAATAATGCTGTATAATAGACTGTATTTATGTTATTCACATGCAAATAATGCTGTATAATAGACTGTATTTATATTATTCACATGTGAATAATGCTGTATAATAGACTGTATTTATATTAGTCACATGTGAAAAATGCTGTATAATAGACTGTATTTATGATATTCACATGTGAATAATATAAATAAAGTCTATTATACAGCATTATTCACTTGTGAATAATGCTGTATAATACGCTGTATTTATGTTATTCACATGTGAATAATGCTGTATAATAGACTGTATTTATGCTATTCCCCATATATATATATATATATATATATATATATATATATATATATATATATATATATATATATATATATATATATATATATATCCCCATGACTAGCATTAAAAGATTACAGTTGGTACAAAATGCGGCTGCTAGACTTTTGACAAGAACAAGAAAGTTTGATCACATTACGCCTGTACTGTATATACCTTTATATACATATATACATACATATATACCTATACTGTATATACCTTTATATACATATATACATACATATATACCTATACTGTATATACCTTTATATACATATATACATACATATATACCTATACTGTATATACCTTTATATACATATATACCTATACTGTATATACCCTTATATATATATATACATACATATATACCTATACTGTATATACCTTTATATACATACATATATACCTTTATATACATATATACATACATATATACCTATACTGTATATACCTTTATATACATATATACATACAAATATACCTATACTGTATATACCTTTATATACATATATACATACATATATACCTGCACTGGCTTCCTGTGGACTTAAGATGTGACTTTAAGGTTTTACTACTTACGTATAAAATACTACACGGTCTAGCTCCATCCTATCTTGCCGATTGTATTGTACCATATGTCCCGGCAAGAAATCTGCCTTCAAAAGACTCCGGCTTATTAGTGATTCCCAAAGCCCAAAAAAAGTCTGCGGGCTATAGAGCGTTTTCCGTTCGGGCTCCAGTACTCTGGAATGCCCTCCCAGTAACAGTTCGAGATGCTACCTCAGTAGAAGCATTTAAGTCTCACCTTAAAACTCATTTGTATACTCTAGCCTTTAAATAGACTCCCTTTTTAGACCAGTTGATCTGCCGCTTCTTTTCTTTTTCTTCTGTGTCCCACTCTCCCTTGTGGAGGGGGTCCGGTCCGATCCGGTGGCCATGTACTGCTCGCCTGTGTATCGGCTGGGGACATCTCTCTCATCTCAGGGGGGAGGTTGGGTCTTGGGCACAGTTGGGTGTTCCAACAGGACAATGACCCCAAACACACCTCAAAAGTGGTCAAGGAATGGCTAAATCAGGCTAGAATGAAGGTTTTACAATGGCCTTCCCAAAGTCCTGAATTAAAGGTGTGGACAATGCTGAAGAAACAAGTCCATGTCAGAAAAGCAACACATTTAGCTGAACTGCACAATTTTGTGGTGAAAAATTAAAGCATACATACATAATCCTGGTGTCTGTATAGAATATGATACAGTGGGTGGTCTAGTTGCAGAGACACTGACAAGTGGTTTTTGGGAGGGTAAGGGAGGATGTTTTGCCTCCTGTGCAGTGACCTTTGACCTCCGTCATCCTTCCCCCTCGACCTGACTCATCCCGACTCCCTCTTCTCAACCACTGACATGTTTGTCACGTACAGTAAGTACAGTATGAGACTTCTGCTCATGGCTGACTGTCTCTTTGAGGTTCAGAGTGACAGTTGGAGTAATAAATGACAGCTGAATTAAGTTTGTTACTATCAACCAATCAATGGTTACTTATTTAGCCCTAAATCACCAGTGTCTCAAAGGGCTGCACAAGCCACAACCACATCTTCCGCTCAGATCCCACATCAGGGCAAGGAAAAACTCACAACCCAGTAGGATGACGATGAGAAACATTGGAGAGGACTGCAGATGTGGATCTAAAATAATGACAGTCCAGTCCATAGTGGATCTAACATAATAGTGTGAGAGTCCAGTCCATAGTGGATCTAACATAATAGTGAGAGTCCAGTCCATAGTGGATCTAACATAATAGTGGGAGTCCAGTCCATAGTGGATCTAACATAATAGTGAGAGTCCAGTCCATAGTGGATCTAACATAATAGTGAGAGTCCAGTCCATAGTGGATCTAACATAATAGTGGGAGTCCAGTCCATAGTGGATCTAACATAATAGTGAGAGTCCAGTCCATAGTAGATCTAACATAATAGTGTGACAGTGCAGTCCATAGTGGATCTAACATAATAGTGAGAGTCCAGTCCATAGTGGATCTAACATAATAGTGAGAGTCCAGTCCATAGTGGATCTAACATAATAGTGAGAGTCCAGTCCATAGTGGATCTAACATAATAGTGAGAGTCCAGTCCATAGTAGATCTAACATAATAGTGTGAGAGTCCAGCCCATAGTGAATCTAACATAATAGTGAGAGTCCAGTCCATAGTGGATCTAACATAATAGTGAGAGTCCAGTCCATAGTGGATCTAACATAATAGTGAGAGTCCAGTCCATAGTGGATCTAACATAATAGTGAGAGTCCAGTCCATAGTGGATCTAACATAATAGTGAGAGTCCAGTCCATAGTAGATCTAACATAATAGTGTGAGAGTCCAGCCCATAGTGAATCTAACATAATAGTGAGAGTCCAGTCCATAGTGGATCTAACATAATAGTGAGAGTCCAGCCCATAGTGAATCTAACATAATAGTGAGAGTCCAGTCCATAGTGGATCTAACATAATAGTGGGAGTCCAGTCCATAGTGGATCTAACATAATAGTGAGAGTCCAGTCCATAGTGGATCTAACATAATAGTGAGAGTCCAGTCCATAGTGGATCTAACATAATAGTGAGAGAGTCCAGTCCATAGTGGATCTAACATAATAGTGAGAGTCAAGTCCATAGTGGATCTAACATAATAGTGAGAGTCCAGTCCATAGTGGATCTAACATAATAGTGAGAGTCCAGTCCATAGTAGATCTAACATAATAGTGTGAGAGTCCAGCCCATAGTGAATCTAACATAATAGTGGGAGTCCAGTCCATAGTGGATCTAACATAATAGTGAGAGTCCAGTCCATAGTGGATCTAACATAATAGTGAGAGTCCAGTCCATAGTAGATCTAACATAATAGTGTGAGAGTCCAGCCCATAGTGAATCTAACATAATAGTGAGAGTCCAGTCCATAGTGGATCTAACATAATAGTGAGAGTCCAGTCCATAGTGGATCTAACATAATAGTGAGAGTCCAGTCCATAGTAGATCTAACATAATAGTGTGAGAGTCCAGCCCATAGTGAATCTAACATAATAGTGTGAGAGTCCAGTCCATAGTGGATCTAACATAATAGTGAGAGTCCAGTCCATAGTGGATCTAACATAATAGCGAGAGTCCAGTCCATAGTGGATCTAACATAATAGTGAGAGTCCAGCCCATAGTGAATCTAACATAATAGTGAGAGTCCAGTCCATAGTGGATCTAACATAATAGTGTGAGAGTCCAGTCCATAGTGGATCTAACATAATAGTGTGAGAGTCCAGTCCATAGTGGATCTAACATAATAGTGAGAGTCCAGTCCATAGTGGATCTAACATAATAGTGAGAGTCCAGTCCATAGTGGATCTAACATAATAGTGTGAGAGTCCAGTCCATAGTGGATCTAACATAATAGTGTGAGAGTCCAGTCCATAGTGGATCTAACATAATAGTGAGAGTCCAGTCCATAGTGGATCAAACATAATAGTGAGAGTCCAGTCCATAGTGGATCTAACATAATAGTGTGAGAGTCCAGTCCATAGTGGATCTAACATGATAGTGAGAGTCCAGTCCATAGTGGATCTAACATGATAGTGTGAGTCCAGTCCCTAGTGGATCTAACATAATAGTGAGAGTCCAGTCCATAGTGGATCTAACATAATAGTGTGAGAGTCCAGTCCATAGTGGGTCTAACATAATAGTGTGAGTCCAGTCCATAGTGGATCTAACATAATAGTGTGAGTCCAGTCCATAGTGGATCTAACATAATAGTGAGAGTCCAGTCCATAGTGGATCTAACATAATAGTGTGAGAGTCCAGTCCATAGTGGATCTAACATAATAGTGAGAGTCCAGTCCATAGTGGATCTAACATAATAGTGAGAGTCCAGTCCATAGTGGACCTAACATAATAGTGTGAGAGTCCAGTCCATAGTGGATCTAACATAATAGTGAGAGTCCAGTCCATAGTGGATCTAACATAATAGTGTGAGAGTCCAGTCCATAGTGGATCTAACATAATAGTGAGAGTCCAGTCCATAGTGGGGCCAAAGGGTAAGAAAAGTTGCTTTTGCATAATATTGTGAAAAAAAAACCTCCATATAATATGTCTTACCTTATATCAGAGGTCGGCAACTTAAAATGTTGAAAGAGCCATAGTGGACCAAAAATACAAAAACAACATGTCTGGAGCCACAAAAAATAAAAGCCATATTACATACAGATAGTGTGTCATGAGATATAAATTGAATTAAGAGGATCTAAAGGAAACTAAATAAGCTCAAATATAGCTACAAATGAGACATAATGATGCAATATGTACATATAGCTAGCCTAAATAGCATGTTAGCATCGATTAGCTTGCAGTGACCAAATATGTCTGATTAGCACTCCACACAAGTCAATAACATCAACAAAACTCACCTTTGTGCATTCATGCACAACGTTAAAAGTTTGGTGGACAAAATGAGACAGAAAAAGAAGTGGCATAAAACACTACTTTGTTTAAATTGTAAACAAACTAGGGTGAGTTCAAGGACCGCCAAAATTAGTAGAACAAAACGGCGTTTGCCAAATACTGGAATCAGTGAAGCATGTTTAATATAAACAGTGTGCTTTATAACAATTAGGGAGCTTTGTGTCATGTTTGTCCTCCTACAGAAACTATATTAAAAAAATGTTCTTATTATTTTTCCATTTTTCATATATTTTTTAAAAAGCTCCAGAGAGCCACTAGGGCGGCGCTAAAGAGCCGCATGCGGGTTGCCGACCCCCACCTTAAACACACACCATAATGCTACTCCTACGTTTGTATGTTCAGCACCCCCGCAACCTCGAACGGTACAAGCGGTAGAAAATGGATGGATGGATATTGACGCACACCAAGCGGTGGCTTCATAACTTACCAAAGTCCTACTAAAATATTTTGACAGACTTTTGAGCGCCGGGTGTAACTTTTTATATTTTCAAAGGAACATATTAAATGTTGGTGTTTTTTACCAGCGTCATATTGCAGTCCACACGAATCTCTTATGTGTGACTGCCATCTACTGGTCACACTTATCATTACACCGCGTGCCAAATAAAATAACTTAGAGGTCGGTGCGCACAACAATTATTTTGCACATTAGGTGCACCGGGTTATAAGGCGCACTGTCGATTTTGGAGAAAATGAAAGTAATCTAAGTGCACCTTATAGTCCGCAAAATACAGTAACTTAAATATCAATAATAAGAAATGCAGATGGACAATTAGGTTAAAGTACCAAAGACAGTCAAAAACACACACACTTGTGGTGAAATTTGTCCTCTGCATTCGACCCATCCCCTTGTTCATCCCCTGGGAGGTGAGGGGAGCAGTGAGCAGCAGCAGTGGCCACGCCCTGGGATAATTTTTTGGTGATTTTACCTAATTTTACCAAAAGGAAAGCTGTCTTGTTTGACTCCAACTTGTGGAAGACCAACCCGCAATTTGACTTCATGCACAAATGTCACCATCCACCTGGTTTCTGCTCACCTGTCACTCATGTCCCATGGAGCCCCCCCCCCCCCTCCCCTCCTCTTGACCGCATGACTGCCTGGCCTGTTGAGACAAGACTGCTAGCGGATGCTAACGTGCGCTGACGTGGACTTTGAAGTGGCCGGGGGCACCAGGACCAATGCCCGGCCCAACAAAAGCAAGCTGATCCAGCGCCCCCCAGCATTGTGTACTTTAGAAGGGGATGTGCACGTGCTTGATGGGAAAGATGTGTTGCCAGAAGAAGGGACATAACAGCCAGTCAGGCCAAACACGGCTTGCTAAATAGTGGTCTGCGACGTTCCACTGGGAGAAGGCTGACTAGGCTCAAACCACAGATTTGCTGCCACAAAATGAGTCGTGTGATGAGAGTTTAAAAACTGAATGTTGCAGTTTTGACCAATGCTCTATAAAACACACTTAAAATCAAGTAGATGGCAGTCAAACATAAGAGATGCGTGTATACTGCAATATGATGGCAATAAAGTTAAAGGTAAAGTCCCAACGGTTGTCACACACACACTAGGTGTAGCTCAGTTGGTAGAGTGGCCATGCGAACAACCTGAGGGTTCCAAGTTCGATCCCCGCTTCTGCCATCCTAGTCACTGCCGTTGTGTCCTTGGGCAAGACACTTTAACCACCTGCTCCCAGTGCCACCCACACTGCTTTAGATGGAACTTAGATAATGGGTTCCACTGTGTAAAGCACTTTGAGTCACTAGAAGGAAGCGCTATATAAATACAAACACTGTTTCCATATGAGTTGGGAAATTGTGTTAGATGTAAATATAAACAGAATACAATGATTTGCAAATCCTTTTCAAGCCATATTCAGTTGAATATGCTACAAAGACAACATATTTGATGCAAATAATCATTAACTTTAGAATTTGATGCCAACAACAAGTGACAAAGAAGTTGGGAAAGGTGGCAATGAATACTGATAAAGTTGAGGAGTGCTCATCAAACACTTATTTGGAACATCCCACAGGTGTGCAGGCTAATTGGGAACAGGTGGGTGCCATGATTGGCTATAAAAACAGCTTCCCAAAAAATGCTCAGTCTTTCACAAGAAAGGATGGGGCGAGGTACACCCCTTTGTCCACAACTGTGTGAGCAAATAGTAAAACAGTTTAAGAACAACCTTTCTCAAAGTGACATTGCAAGAAATTGAGGGATTTCAACATCTACGCTCCATAATATCATCAAAAGGTTCAGAGAATCTGGAGAAATCACTCCACGTAAGCGGCATGGCCGGAAACCAACATTGAATGACCGTGACCTTCCATCCCTCAAACGGCACTGTATCAAAAACTGACATCAATCTCTAAAGGATATCACCACATGGGTTAGGGAACACTTCAGAAAACCACTGTCAGTAACTACAGTTGGTCGCTACATCTGTAAGTGCAAGTTAAAGCTCTACTATGCAAAGCAAAAGCCATTTATCAACAACATCCAGAAACTTCTGTGGGCCCGAACTCATCTAAGATGGACTGATGCAAAGTGGAAAAGTGTTTTGTGGTCTGACGAGTTCACATTTCAAATTGTTTTTGGAAATGTCCGACATGGTGTCATCCGGACCAAAGGGGAAGCAAACCATCCAGACTGTTATCGACGCAAAGTTGAAAAGCCAGCATGTGTGATGGTATGGGGGTGCATTAGTGCCCAAGGCATGGGTAACTTACACATCTGTGAAGGCACCATTAATGCTGAAAGGTACATACAGCTTTTGGAACAACATATGCTGCCATCCAAGCACAGTCTTTTTCATGGACGCCCCTGCTTATTTCAGCAAGACAATGCCAAGCCACATTCAGGAAGTGTTACAACAGCGTGGCTTAGTAAAAAAAGAGTGAGGGTACTTTCCTGGCCCGCCTGCAGTCCAGACCTGTCTCCCATGGAAAATGTGTGGTGCATTATGAAGCGTAAAATAGGACAGCGGAGACCCCGGACTGCTGAAGGACTGAAGCTCTACATAAAACAAGAATGGGAAAGAATTCCACTTTCAAAGCTTCAACAATTAGTTTCCTCAGTTCCCAAACGTTTATTGAGTGTTGTTAAAAGAAAAGGTGATGTAACACAGTGGTGAACATGCCCTTTCCCAACTACTTTGGCACGTGTTGCAGCCATGAAATTCTAAGTTATTATTTGTACAAAAAAAAAAAAAAATAAAGTTTATGAGTTTGAACATCAAATATGTTGTCTTTGTAGCATATTCAACTGAATATGGGTTGAAAAGGATTTGCAAATCATTGTATTCTGTTTATATTTACATCTAACACAATTTCCCAACTCATATGGAAAGGGGGTTTGTATGTAATCCAGGTTACATGGTGTGCGCTTCTGCCCCATCACCCTTAGTTATCCCTTTTGTCAATTTAAAATGTTTAATTTTTGTAATTCCACCTTGTCTCCCGTCTCTGCATCCTGGGGTCACCCCCCCTTGACCAAGACCTTAACACGTGCAACTTGTTTGAACAAGGAAGCCTGTGATTGGTTACTGCTGGAAGTGACCAATGAGGTTGGCCTGCAGGTACATGAGGACGATGCTAAGAAATGGCTAGAACTCATAACTTATAAGTACTCCAATTGACATCACATTAAGTGAGATAAAATGATACTTATAATATCCCATTAAATCTAATCTGACTAAACAACATTGAGACTAAATATAGTGTACAATACACACTTCACAATACAATCTAGTGCATATTTGCACATGCTTTTGAGCAAAAAAGTGTCTCCAGACTTTGGCCAAAGACTTGCAGCAAGTGTATAGTTGAGTAATAGTGTGAGATGAATGAGTGCCACTGATATGCAGACACTGGAAAAGGCTGAGAGGATGAAAGTCATGTGATCATCTCCCAGTCCCATGATGGTCGTCACACTCTTTTCAAACTTTCAGACGGCAAGTTCCACTTCTTCTGCAACAATGCACGCACCTCCTCAAGGCTGCACACCGTGATCAAATCAAATCAACTTTATTGATAAAGCACATTTAAAATGTACCCCAGGGGTAGCCTAAGTGCTGTACAATGGACAAGCTAAAAGATAATACGAGGACCGAGCTAACAACACAACACAAACAGAACATGATAAAAATAAATAAATAAAACATAAAAACAGGTAGACAGCAGGTGTTTTATGGGGCGCCATTGCAGGATGGATATCACTCAGTGTTAAAAGCCAAGGAATAAAAGCATGTTTTTAAGTGAGATTTAAAAACAGGAAGAGAGGAGGCTTGTCTAACACTCAGAGGTAGGTCCTTCCAGAGCCTGGGAGCAGCAGCGGCCAAAGCTCTGTCACCTCTAAGCTTCAGCCTTGTGTCAGGGACCCTCAGTAGCAGCTGATCACATGATCTTAGGGATCGGGTGGGGCAGTAAGGCTGAAGGAGGTCGGAGAGATATGTTGGCGCCAGGTTGTTTAGACATTTTAAAACAAATAGGAGTTTAAAATTGATTGGATAACGCACAGGGAGCCAGTGAAGGGACGCTAATATGAGGGTGATGTGCTGACGTCTGCGGGTCTGTGATAGCAGACGAGCAGCAGAGTTCTGCACCAGCTGCAGGCCTGGCTAATGCCTACATACAGGCCATTGCAGTAGTCTAAAGCATTCCAGATAAAGGCGTGGATTAATTTCTCGAGATCATGTCTTGACAGAAGCGGTTTCACTTTCGCTATTTGGCGTAATTGATAAAAGCTTTTTTGAACGACGCTGATTTGTTTTTCGAATTTAAAATCTGAGTCGAACTTTATCCCCAGGTTTGTGACACAGTCGCTGAGATACGGGGTCAGAGTGCCGAGGTCAACGTTGGGGGAGGGAGAGCGACTTGAACTTCTGTTTGGTCTTCATTTAGACTCAGGAAGTTAGCTGAAAGCCAGGCTTTGATGTCGTGCAGGCAGTCAATGAGACGTTGAACCAAGTTATTTTGTGCCATGGGAAAATAGATCTGGCAATTTTCGGCATAAAAATGAAATGCAATACGATACTTCCTAAAAATAGAACCAAGGGGGAGAAGGTAAAGCGCAAATAGTATTGGGGCTAGGATTGAGCCCTGGGGAACCCCGTGTGGTAGAGGAGCTGTGGAAGACATAAAACTGTCTATTTCTACACAAAAACTCCTGTCGACTAGGTACGACCAGAACCAGTTGAGGGCGGCGCCCTTAATACCCACACAGTTCTCAAGACCAGTGATTAAAGGGGAACATTATCAGCAGACCTATGCAAGCGTCAATATATACCTTGATGGTGCGGAAAAAAGGCCATGTATTTTTTTAACCGATTTCCGAACTCTAAATGGGTGAATTTTGGCAAATTAAACGCCTTTCTGTTTATCGCTCTTTTACCGATGACGTCAGAATGTGACGTCACCAAGGTAACACACCCGCCATATTCATTTTCACATTACAAACACCGGGTCTCAGCTCTGTTATTTTCCGTTTTTTCGACTATTTTTTGGAACCTTGGAGACATCATGCCTGGTGGGTGTGTTGTCGGAGGGTGTAACAACACTAACAGGGAGGGATTCAAGTTGCACCACTGGCAAAGAAATCTGCCACCAGACCCCCATTGAATGTACCAGAGTGTCTTCACATTTGACCGGCGATGCTAAGACAGACATGGCACAGAGATGTATGGATAACCTGCAGATGCATTTGCAACCATTAAGTCAACAAAATCACAAAGGTGAGTTTTGTTGATGTTGTTGACTTATGTGCTAATCAGACATATTTGGTCACGGCATGACTGACAGTTAATCGATGCTAACATGCTACGCTAATCGATGCTAACATGCTATTTACGCTAGCTGTATGTACATTTGAAACTAGATACCCACATTTAATGCGAAACAAACACTTACCAATCGACGGATTTAAGTTGCTCCAGTGTCACAAGATGCGAAAGTCCTGATCGTTTGGTCCGCACATTTTACCGGCGATGCTAATAAGGCAGCCATGCTATGGGCCACTTCATTAGGTACACCCATGCTATGGCCCAATAGCGTCAATAGCTATTCGCTCATCCATCCATCCATCCATCCATCCTCTACCGCTTATTCCCTTTCGGGGTCGTGGGGGGCGCTGGCGCCTATCTCAGCTACAATCGAGCGGAAGGCGGGGTACACCCTGGACAAGTCGCCACCTCATCGCAGGGCCAACACAGATAGACAGACAACATTCACACACTAGGGCCAATTTAGTGTTGCCAATCAACCTATCCCCAGGTGCATGTCTTTGGAGGTGGGAGGAAGCCGGAGTACCCGGAGGGAACCCACGCATTCACGGGGAGAACATGCAAACTCCACACAGAAAGATCCCGAGCCTGGATTTGAACCCAGGACGGCAGGACCTTCGTATTGTGAGGCAGACGCACTAACCCCTCTGCCACCGTGAAGTAGCTTCAATTTCTTCTTTAATTTTGTTTTCGCTATCTGCCTCCATACTCCGACCATCTGTTTCAATACATGCGTAATCTGTTGAATCGCTTAAGCCGCTGAAATCCGAGTCTGAATCCGAGCTAATGTCGCTATATCTTGCTGTGGTAACCGCCATGTTTGTATTGGCAGCACTGTATGACGTCACAGGGAAATGTATAGTGGTTTCGAAGATAGCGAAAATAAGGTACTTTAAAGCTTTATTTAGGGATATTCCGGGACCGGTAAAATTTTGAAAAAAAATTCAAAAAATACAACAAGCCACTGGGAACTGATTTTTATTGTTTTTAACCCTTTTGAAATTGTGATAATGTTCCCCTTTAAGGTGGCTCGGTCGACGGTGTCGAACGCAGCAGACAGATCTAAAAGCACCAGGACCACATATTTGCCAGAATCAGTTGAAAGGAGGATATCGTTAAAAACTTTTAGAAGCGCTGACTCTGTGCTGTGGAGGGCTTTAAAAGTGGACTGGCAGCTCAGTGACAGCATTATCCTCTAAGAAGGGCAACAACTGACTGTAGACAACCTTCTCTAATAGTTTGGAAATGTATGGAAGATTAGCTATAGGTCTAAAGTTAGAGAGGAGAGAGGGGTCGAAACTTGGTTTTTGAAGTAGAGGTCGTACCACTGCATGTTTAAACTCTACTGGAACTATTCCGGAAGAGAGGCTACTATTGATAATGTTAAGGACACTTGATCCAATAGTAGCAAATACCTCCTTAAACAGGCGAGGTGGGAGGACATCTGCAGGAGAAGCAGAGGGCTTCATATGACTAACTGTGTCATTTAAAAAAGAAAAGGACACCGGCTCAAACTGATGGAAAACGGAAGAGAAATGCAGAGGAACAGAAGGGTCACATGAAGGCTGGGATAAACTGGCTCTAGTTGACACAATTGTCAGTGAAAAAATGGAGACCATTTTCACAGAATTTAAAAGAAGCATCAAAACCACCAGATTTGGGAGTATCAATGACAGCGTTAATAGTTTTTGAACAGAACTCTGGGGTTGTTACAGTTAGAAGATATAATCTGAGATGGATGTATATTCATCACTGCTTTTACAATCATTCAAAAGGAAAGCAGGCTTTCTTTAAAAATGGCAAAGGACACGTGCAGCCTGTCCTTTTTCCATCTTCTCTCTGCTCTCCTACATTCGCTGCACGAGTGACGTCATTCAACCAGGACTGAGGCGTGGCTTTAGAGTGGCGGCACTTGAAAGAAGCGATCGTGTCCAGTGTTTGTAAACAAATAGAGTTGAACCCAGAAACCAACTCTTCAGTATTTGGACATAGAGAGGCTGCAGAATTAGCATCACAAAGAGTTGAAAAAATGGAGGACAACAGAGCATGAAACAACGAATTAAACATGCGACACAATTTAACCGGACACTGAGTGGGAACATCAAACAGGATCGGCATGTGATCAGAAAACACAGCGTCGCAAATGTCCAAATTTAAAACCCACAAACCATACGAGAGCAGTAAATGGAGTGTATGCCCGCGTTCATGTGTAGAACCACACACAGACTAGAACCACACACAGACTGTACAAAGTTAAAAGAGTCAATGACATTCAGGAAGCTCCTGGATAAAGTTCACCAACAATTAGGACACCATCATTTTGGGGAGGATTTCGGCCAGAAATTCAGAAAAGTCATTTATAAAGTCTTTGTGGTACTTGGGTGGTGGATATACGACGGCACACAGGACGACACCAGAAAAAGACCCAGTTCAAACATGCAGAGTTCCCTACCCACTATCTAGCGAAACCACAGCCAAGGGAACGGGCTTGGCAGAATCAGCGGGGAAAGAAGACCCTGTTGAGTTTGACTCTAGTCTGCAACTGTGAAGAGACATGAGGGGTGTAGAATAAGTGGGAGGCCCCGTGCGGGCCCGGAGCCCGAGGGCGTCGCAAGTGAAATACCATTGCCCTTAATGAGCAGTGAATTAAACGCACGATATAAAGCTATCCAAGGAACCTGGGGAACCCTGTTACGAGCCCTGGCGGGTGCATGGTGGGCACAGAGATGGGCCCTCGTGTGCGCGCGTGGGGAGGCGGACAGGCAACCCGGGCGTGAACCCACTGCATGTGGGGCGACCCCTGTTACGAGTCCTTAGTGGGCGCGGGCACAAATATCCTGGTGGATCTGTGTTGCGCCTACGGTGGATGGCGGGCAGGTAAGCCCCACGTGCGAAGTGTTCACAACGAACATGGTGATGCCTATTAAGGACCCGAACATGTGCGGGCACGACTGCCAACAGACAGACCCGTGTTACGCGTGAGAGGGCAACGGGTAGGCAAAACCGGCGTGTGGCCACTGTAGGAGGAGGAACTGGTTACGAGCCCTTAGTAGGAGCGGGCGCGACTGCAATCAGCAGACTCGCGTTACGCATACGATGGGAGGCGGACCAGGGAACTCTCCTGCGACACGCACACAGCAACCTAGGAGATTCCTGTCACGGGATCCCGACGGGTGTGAGCCTGGCTGCTGATAAGTGGACTCAGGTTACGCCTGTTAGGAATGACGGACAGGTGAAACCCTAGATATAAGTCTGAACTACTGCCTGGCTTATAAAAAAGGGGAAGCCACATAGAGGGGGGGCTTGACCATGTCCTTGACCTCTATGAAAAGAATGTTTATTATTTTCAAGCAATTCACACTACAAATTGGTAGTGGCATAACCTGGAGGGTCTCCAGCAACAGTGAACTGTGGTGGGTTTACTTTCTCGCTTCGGTGCCGGATCACTCATGAGAGCCGGACCTTAAGGGAACACAACTTAGGAGCGAGTGTCGTAGGTGCCGGCTCACTCCCAGGAGCCGGGCCATGAAGGATCATTATGCAATTCTCCAAGGTTGAACCTGTGTTTTGCAGGCGGATCTGACGGCATTTAAAGTAATTTTTAAAAACGACTGCTAATCCTCCTCCTTTTCGGCCGGACGACCGCGGAGAATTAAAATACGAGCACTCCGGTGATGAAAGTTCATGAAGAGCGGCGGACTCACCGGTCCTCAGCCATGTTTCCGTCACACAGAGGAAATCCAGGCCGCGGGAGACGAATAATTCCTTCAGGATAAATGTTTTGTTTGACAAGGATCTTGCGTTAACAAGATTGAATTTAACGGGGGCCGACGCGTCCAAGGCCGCTGCTAATCCAGGTGGGACCCAACACAGCCCGCAGGTGGCGGGAATTCACACCGCACCTACGGGGGCGGGGACAGCAGGAGCGAAGCGGGCGAGCTTCCCCCTGCAGACCGACGACTGGAACAATCCAGGACCCGGAGGGATCCAGCGAACGCGGGCGCAGGAAGAAACCAGGCACTGGACCATACCTCCTTCGGGAAGCCACGGAAAGGCGGGCCAGGAGTGCCCTAACTCTCACCAGCTGGCCGCCACGTTTGCCGCGGCGCTTTCGCCGGGGGGGGGGGAGGAGCCAGTGGGCGAAAAAAGAAACCAGGCCAGGTGAGAACGCTGACTTGGACGTCGAAAAACCAACGTAGAAGTTGATCATGTCCGTGTGAGAGGGACACAGATCCAACAGCGTTTGGCGCTCATAAACAAACAGTGAGCTGACAGGGACAACAAAAAACGTGAACATCACAAAAACAACCAGAGCTGACAGCCAGAGACGGCAAGCCACAGCACACACTGGCACCATCTTGGATTTTCCAATCATGCAACAGAGGCATCAGTGTACTTTCAACCAAAATGTCAGCACCATCCTCAAGGCTGCACACCGTGATGTCAGCACATCCTCACTTTCAACGCAACACCCGTTTATTTTTTTTGCTTTTGTAAGAACTAGCGATGTTCGGATAAGAGCTTCCGAGTATGAGTGGGATGGGGGAGGAAGGAGAGATGTGACCTCCAGCTGGCCTCACGCTCACATGCTTTCACCAGAATTGGGAGCATCAGCAGCAGCGAGTGACGACAGCTTCAGATATCGTCAGAGTTTGCTTCCAATAAAACCGTTTGTTGCTTCTTTTCTCTGGAAAATTGAATAGACTGCAAAGACAAGATATTTCATGTTCACACTGAGAAACTTCCTTTTTTTTGCAAATAATCATGAACTTACAATGTCTGTTACAAAGAAACTTTTCAGCATTAAAAGTCAACTTTAAGAGACACAAGTGTCTGTGCACAAGCTTCATTAATGGATCAGCTGTCAAGTTGTCATGCAAACCTCTGCTAGATCAGGCCCAAAGTCTCTCAGTTTGTCAACTAGTAGTTGACCTTTTGAGCATCAAAGATGGAAGTTTACTTAAAGGCCTACTGAAATGAGATGTTCTTATTTAAACGGGGATAGCAGCTCCATTCTATGTGTCATACTTCATCATTTCGCCATATTGCCATATTTTTGCTGAAAGGATTTAGTAGAGAACATCCACGATAAAGTTGGCAACTTTCGGTGCTAAGAGAAAAGCCCTGCCTCTACAGGAAGTCGCAGACGATGCCGTCACAAGTTGATGGCTCCTCACATATTCACATTGATTTTAATGGGAGCCTCCAACAAAAAGAGCTATTCGGACCGAGAAATCGACAATTTCCACATTAATTTGAGCGAGGATGAAAGATTCGTGTTTGAGGATATTGATAGCGACGGACTAGGCTTCACGGTGGCAGAGGGGTTAGTGCGTCTGCCTTACAATACGAAGTTCCTGCAGTCTTGGGTTCAAATCCAGGCTCGGGATCTTTCTGTGTGGAGTTTGCATGTTCTCCCCGTGAATGCGTGGGTTCCCTCCGGGTACTCCGGCTTCCTCCCACCTCCAAAGACATACACCTGGGGATAGGCCCCTCCCACCTCCAAAGACATGCACCTGGGGATAGGTTGATTGGCAACACTAAATGGTCCCTAGTGTGTGAATGTGAGTGTGAATGTTGTCTGTCTATCTGTGTTGGCCCTGTGATGAGATGGCGACTTGTCCAGGGTGTACCCCGCCTTCCGCCCGATTGTAGCTGAGATAGGCGCCAGCGCCCCCCGCGACCCCGAAAGGGAATGAGCGGTAGAAAATGGATAGATGGATGGACTAGGAAAAAAAAAAAAAAGTTTAAAAAAAAAACGCCATTGCATTGGGAAGGATTCTGATGTTTTTAGACACATTTACTAGGATAATTCTGGGAAATCCCTTATCTTTCTATTGTGTTGCTAGTGTTTTAGTGAGTTTAATATTACCTGATAGTCGGAGGTGTGTGTCCACGGGTGTGTTGACGCCAGTGTCTCTGAGGGAAGTCACAAAGCTGCAGCAGGACGGAAGCTCCGCTGATATCTGGTAAGAAGCGACTTTTTAACCACAGTTTTCTCACCGAAACCTGCTGTTTGACATTTGGTCAGGATCCATGTTCGCTTGACCGTGCTCTGATCCATAGTAAAGTTTCACCTCCAGGAATTTTGTGTGGCTAAAGGCTAAAGCTTCCCAACTCCATCTTTCTTCTGTGACTTCTCCAATATTAATTGAACAAATTGCAAAAGATTCAGCAACACAGATGTCCAAAATACTGTGTAATTATGCGGTTAAAGCAGACGACTTTTAGCTGTGTGTGTGTGCAGCGCTCATACTTCCTAAAAACCCGTGACGTCTTGCGTACACGTCATCTTTACACGACGTTTCGAAGATGAAACTCCCGGGAAATTTAAAATTGCAATTTAGTAAACTAAAGCGGCCATATTGGCATGTGTTGCAATGTTAATATTTCATCATTGATATATAAACTATCAGACTGGCTAGTAGTGGCTTTCAGTAGGCCTTTAAAGACATGTTTTGAAGTCAGCTCGCCAGAACCTTCCTTTCCTGTGCTCTTTATTTTGAAAGGGTGAATGAATGTTACCAACAAGGCTCGACTGCAGAACTCGATCTCCTCGCGTCATTGGTGGGCTCATTCAACGCCATTATTCATCCGTCTGATGTTGCCACACATGCGCGCATCATGAGGCCGAGGAGAAACTTAGCAGGGGAGGAAGTGTAGCGCCCGTGTTATCCTGGCACAACAGGCCCAAAGACATCACACACGACCCCATGAAGACTTCTGCAGCTTCATTGCCATCATAATAATTATTAAAGCTACAAGAAGCGATGGACGGAACCGCTTTGGCTGCTGCCCCCGCAACCCAAGCCCGGATAAGCGGTAGAAGATGGACGGATGGATTATTACACAGAGAAAAAGTTGTATACACATGTGTTATACATCAGTCTCATAGTAATAAAAGTTGTAAAGTGGCTTGGGCATTTTATAAGGATGCCTTGGTGCCGCCATTTTGAGACTCTAATGCATGGTGAATGTAATGCAGTTGTTGTATTGAAGGGGGAACAGCAAACTTCCTGTTGATTTTAGTTGGGGGCGGTCAGTGTATGTATGAAATATAGGTCTCAGTGAGACCTACATTGAGCTTTTTGTTTCATGTGTGTATGACAGTCCTACAGCTTTGTCAGAGCAGAACGCCGCCATTTTGTGACAACAGCAGCAGCGCAATGGTTCTTTGCAGGCTCATAAAATCCAAACCGGGGTAGTAATTAAAACTCTTTCTTCAACCTTTAATCAGAAGGGTTTAATCTCTCTTCTGTGCTCATTTGAAGCTGAAACGACAAACGGCCTCAGAGGAGATCATGTTTAAAAAAAAAAAAAGCTAAACATTTTAGCCAAGTTTTGTATTGAAGTGGGAATAGCAAACTTCCTGTTGATTTTAGCTGGAGATCTCAGTAGATGAAATATAGGACTAACTGAGACCTACATAGTGGTTTTTGTTGCATGTTTCTACGACATTCCTACTGGAAGTTACAGGCAGTTTTGTCTGTGTTTTATTCCCAGGGGGCGCTAGAGTGCAATTTTGAATTTTGGGGTTTAGTTTTTTAATTAGATGTCCTGACGTGTGCGTCAAATTTGGTGAATTTTGAAGCCTGTTAAGGGGGTCAAATTACAGCTCAAAGAGATGGCGGTATGATCACAAAGAATAATAATAATAATAATAAAAAAACCTTAGACATTCAATAGGGTCCTCTGTCCCAAAGGGACATTGGTCCCTAACAATGGATGTTAAGAAAGGAATATAGAATCCCATTTCTTTGGTTCAGCCTGGGTTAAATATTGTTTGAATACCTTTTACCTGTTATAGTGGCTCAATGATGTTTACACTCAAGTAAATAAAGAAATAAGCATGTTAAAAATGAGATGCGTTGTACTGGTTTTTAATGGCGGAATTAATTGTAGCTAACATATTTCTATCCTTACCTAACATGTGTGTTGTATTGTATTTACATTTCAATAATACTCAACTTCTTATTACGCTTGCGTTACTTTTGGCGTGTTAACACATTAGCAGTAAAGATATTGAGCGTGGAGCTGCTCATCAATGTATTGATGCGAGCCTCTATTCAAGTCATTAGCAATTACCAACAACACTTAAAGAGTGCAAAGTGCAAGGAGCCAAGTACAAATAGCAGAGAGTGGATCAGGGGGACACTCCACTCCTCCACAAGGCTGCTTTTGTAGAAGTAAGGGATCGCCATGGCTACCGGCAGCCGACTGTAAGCCTTTACAACAATTCATCATCTCAGCCTGGAGAAGTGTATAGCAAGCGTTTGCTCACTTTACCGTCAAACCACCCCCAGGGAAAAAAACCCCACCACCACCCTGTTTTACAGACAAAAAAATACCACTTGAGGAATTTCCATCAGGGCTGGGAATTAATTAAAGTGGAATTATGTGGCCGGGGCAATATTAAGACTCCAGCAGACAAATATATAACGAGGCCTGCAGTTGGCAGGAGTGAATGTGAACCACAATAAACAATGCTAGCACTTATATCACCACATATCTTAGCCACAATGGAGCCTTGTGGCGACTATCCAGGAACCTTCACATGACAACATTAGCACGTTACCAACTGGTTACGCTATAGACAGATATACAACTAGGGCTGGGCCATACATGGAATATACTCCATATATGGCAGCTTTGTCTCTGTGCGATATAGAAAATGAATATATGGTAATATTGGACTATACCTTCTTTTAGCTGCTGGCATTACACTACAGCCTCGTCTCACTCTTTCTTGTCTCCTCACAGAGACATAAAACAATTGACCTTCTTACATACGTCACATACGTATAAGCCCTCGCGGAGCAGAGAGGTAGTGGAATGGTAACATTAGCTGTGATGCGAGTGGTAATACGAGAGAGAAAACGTGCCAATCTAGTAACAAATGAAGGAAGAATTAATTCCCAAGAAAAACAGCAGGGGGTCCATCGTCTAGCGGTGGTTTGGCTTCAAGCGGGAAGATGCTGAACAGACGACTGTAATATGTCAAGTGTGGGGCAAAAGCCTTGCTACAAAAAGTAACATTACTGCTAATATGTAGCATCATTTGAAAAGTCACCCGCTGAGCAGTGGTTCTCAAACTTTTTTCAGTGATGTACCCCCGTGAAAATTTTTTTAATTCAAGTACCCCCTAATCAGAACAAAGCATTTTTGCTTGAAAAAAGAGATAAAGAAGTAAAATTCAGCACTATGTCATCATTTTCTGATTTATTAAATTGTATAACAGTGCAAAATATTGCTCATTTGTAGTGGTCTTTCTTGAACTATTTGGAAAAACTAAAAACTTGTTGAAAAATAAACAAGTGATTCAATTCTAAATAGAGATTTCTCCACATAGAAGTAATCATCAACTTAAAGTGCCCTCTTTGGGGATTGTAATAGAGATCCGTCTGGAGTCATCAACTTCCTTCTAAAAGAAATCTTTAAAATCAATATTTATGGAACATGTCCACAAAAAATCTAGCTGTCAAAACTGAATATTGCATTGTTGTATTTCTTTTCACAGTTTGTGAACTTACATTCATATTTTGTTGAAGTATTATTCAATCAATATATTTTAAAAAAAATCTCACATACCCCTTGGAATGCCTTCAAGTACCCCTAGGGGTAAGCGTACCCCCATTTGAGAACCACTGCTCTAGAGAATGAAGAGTGCTTGAAACTCTGCATGTCAACATCTCTGGCTGGTGCCACACCAACAAAATGCCAAAGCAACAATTTCCACATCAACACCGTATGAAAAAAATTATAGATAACATCCGCAGGAACGGACAAACACTATTTGATTTCCTATTATGCAGCTCATTTACATTTGACACTTATTGAAATATCTTGTGTGACATCATGCACAAAAGTGCACTTTATTGGTTTGAAACTATTGTAGAGGCGTTGTAAAAAGTGCAATTTAATGTAGTGTTGTTTTGATATGTCATCTTAGTGACATCCTGCACAAAAGTGCACTCATAGCTTGTTTTAAAATGTCTCTGACAATCTTGCACTTTCTGTTTTGGAAATGACATGAATGTTTGTGCCACTGTGCCAATAACTGTTTCATAAATACACTTTTAGTTGTGATGTCCCTCTCTGCATGAAAGTTTAAAAGTAGCATATATTAAAGTAGCAATGATTGTCCCACACACACTAGGTGTGGTGAAATTTGTCCTCTGCATTTGGCCCATACCCTTGATCACCCCCTGGGAGGTGAGGGGAGCAGTGAGCAGCAGCGGTGCCGCGCCTGGGAATCATTTATGGGGATTTAAAGGGGAACATTATCACAATTTCAAAAGGGTTAAAAACCATAAAAATCAGTTCCCAGTGGCTTGTTGTATTTTTTGAATTTTTTTTCAAAATTTTACCGGTCCCGGAATATCCGTAAATAAAACTTTAAAGTTCTTGATTTTCGCTATTTGTGATGCGACTCTCCATTTCCCTGTGACGTCATACAGGGCTGCCAATAAAAACAACATGGCGGTTACCACAGCAAGATATAGCGACATTAGCTCGGATTCAGACTCGGATTTCAGCGGCTTAAGCGATTCAACAGATTACGCATGTATTGAAACAGATGGTCGGAGTATGGAGGCAGATAGCGAAAACGAAATTGGAGAAGAAATTGAAGCTATTGAGCGAATAGCTATTGATGCTATTCGGCCATAGCGTGGGTGTACCTAATGAAGTGGCCCATAGCATGGCTGCCTTATTAGCATCGCCGGTAAAATGTGCGGACCAAACGATCAGGACTTTCGCGTCTTGTGACACTGGAGCAACTTAAATCCGTCGATTGGTAAGTGTTTGTTTCGCATTAAATGTGGGTATCTAGTTTCAAATGTACATACAGCTAGCGTAAATAGCAAGTTAGCATCGATTAGCGTAGCATGTTAGCATCGATTAGCTGGCAGTCACGCCGTGACCAAATATGTCTGATTAGCACATAAGTCAACACCAACAAAACTCACCTTTGTGATTTTGTTGACTTAATGGTTGCAAATGCATCTGCAGGTTATCCATACATCTCTGTGCCATGTCTGTCTTAGCATCGCCGGTCAAATGTGAAGACACTCTGGTACATTCAATGGGGGTCTGGCGGCAGATTTCTTGCCAGTGGTGCAACTTGAATCCCTCCCTGTTAGTGTTGTTACACCCTCCGACAACACACCCACCAGGCATGATGTCTCCAAGGTTCCAAAAAATAGTCGAAAAAACGGAAAATAACAGAGCTGAGACCTGGTGTTTGTAATGTGAAAATGAAAATGGCGGGTGTGTTACCTCGGTGACGTCACCTTCTGACGTCATCGGTAAAAGACCGATAAACAGAAAGGCGTTTCATTTGCCAAAATTCACCTATTTAGAGTTCGGAAATCGGTTAAAAAAATACATGGTCTTTTTTCTGCACCATCAAGGTATATATTGACGCTTGCATAGGTTTGGTGATAATGTTCCCTTTAACCCCCAATTCCAAGCCTTGATGCTGAGTGCCAAGCAGGGAGGTAATGGCTCCCATTTTTATAGTCTTTGGTATGACTCGGCCGGGGTTTGAACTCACAACCTACCCATCTCAGGGCGGACACTCTAACCACTAGGCCACTGAGTAGGCGCAGTATGAAGAAGAATGTTTGAATGTAGACACATAGAATCATCATACTGCTGTCATTATATGTGTCCAGTGTTAATTCAAGGCTATGGCAAAATATCCACATATATAAGCTGTATCACGATATGGTCTAAACATATCCAGATATCAATACAATAAAAGGCCATATGGCCCAGCCCTACATACAACTATATCGTATTAAGCAGCGGGCCTGTTTAATAAGGTATATGGTATTATCGGGACCATGCTAGAGGAATGCAACTTGAATATACTTTAAAACAGGGGTCTCAAAGCCGCGGCCCACCTGAGGTTTTATAGGAATGACACTTGACAGTGTTGTGTTGGGGCTGAACTAACCTACCAATGACGGTGAGGCTCTCGGAGGCGGGACGAGGACCGGGCTTGATGCCACAGAGAAACATTTGTCAATGAGTGAAAGTCACAGCAACGTTCCCATGGAGTTTTTTTCAGCGGCTGGCTGGATGACTCCTGTTGGACACACAGCTCATTGACAACTCTTCCGTGGAAAAGTTTTTAAAGTTGCAACGTGTAATGTTGTGACTTACTGTGGCGGGTCCCGAAAAGCGGTGAGTGCGGCAAGTCTCTTATCGTCCACACTGTCAATGATCCAAATAAACAACAACTCCAATGCTAATAGACAAAAAGTCACCCTGACAAAATTATTTGACTATTTTTACACATTTCCACTTCCTTTTCGAGTAACCGCAGGTGGGATAAGACTCTGGGAGCAGTTGCCTTTTTTTACACTCGCTATCCAAGTGCTTTGTACCATCCACCAATGCCATGGTGTCCATGAAAAACCAAGGACACTGCTCCCGGACTATTTAGTACCCGCCCACCTGCTGCTGAACAGAAAAAAGAAGCGGCACATTGCGGAAATGACATTCTCCGTGCGTTGGCAAAACACGACAGTCACACTAAGTGGAATTAAAATATTACTCATTTACTTTTTTTCAAATGAATTCATAATCTTATTTTTGTCAGGCTAGGACTGTGGATGTTTGTGCTTCCTCGATGCAAGGATGATGTGGGACTAGTCAGGCATGAATGTAAGTACATGATATTTATTAAATAAACAAACAAACTACAAAAAGGCAAACCAAGGACGCGCTCTGTGGCGGATAAACATCTATACTATACTTAAAACAAAACAGCACAATGGCATGACTATATACCAACAAAACAAAACTAGCACGATGGCATAAATACAAAAACTTACACAGCATGGTACTGTGGACGAGGACGTGAAGGTTTGAATAGCATGGGTAGGGTGCGTGCGAGTGTGAGGATCCCAGGACGAAGACAACAAAAAGGGTAACTTAAATAGTTCTGATCATTAGTGAAAACAGGTGTGAGGCTGAGAACAGGGACGTGACAGGTGAAAAACTAATGAGTTGGCATGGTAGCAAACAAAACCAGGAAGTGCAAAACGTGACTGAATGTCCTAAATCAAAAACATTACATGACAAAACAAAACATGATCCATAGGTATGACAATTTTGAGTGAAAAATAAAGACGTTCTTTTCAACAAAGCTTTTCTTGTAGAACCCCTGAGGCGGCCCCCAGCTACATTGAGTTTGAGACCCCTGCTATAAACTCATCATAATAAACTACCCTATTTTTCGGAGTATAAAAACATATATAAGTCGCACTGGAGTATAAATCGCATTTTTTGGGGGGAAATTTATTTGATAAAAGCCAACACCAAGAATAGACATTTGAAAGGCAATTTAAACTAAATAAAGAATAGTGAACAACAGGCTGAATAAGTGTAGGTTATATGAGGCATAAATAAGCAACTGCTATCTTAATCTAACATATTATGTTAAGAGTCATCAAATAACTATAACATATAGAACATGCTATACCTTTACCAAACTATCTCTCACTCCTAATCCATAAATCCCATGAAATCGTATACATCTTGTCTCTTACGTGACTGAGATAAATAATATTATTTGATATTTTATGGTAATGTGTTAATAATTTCACACATAAGTCACTCCTGAGTATAAGTCGCAGTATGAAAAAAACTGCGACTTATAGTCCGAAAAATACGGTAACCTTTAAAATGAGTCAATACAGTCATTATCTCCCGTCCAAAGGCAAAACCCAGTAACTCAATTTTGGTCAACGCTGAGCTGATAATAATTTTGGAGTTCCTAAGTGATATGCTTTACATTAGTGTATGCGATATTGTAATTTGTTCCGTAAGTAAGCTGTTACGCGCATGGCAGGACCTAGCAACTACCACATAACCGCGTAGATACAACAGAAAAACCTAGTATCTCAAGGGACCAATCGGAGCTTCTTTGTCAGTCCCCTTATTGTCTTTAATGAGACATTTGCAGGAATGGGGGCCGACTATGTGATATTATGGCAGGAGGGGATATTTGGAAGACCTTGCAAGCACCTTCATTAAATGTATTCTTCCCCTTGCATACTCTTTTGGGCAGATAACTGTGGAGGTCGAAATAAAAACTGGACGCTGTACACGGCTCTTGCCCAATGTGCAAACGCAGAATGTGGCCCACCCGAATTGTGATCAAATATCTGGAGAAAGGGCACACGTTCATGAGAGCAGATTCAATCGGCAAGAAAATGAAAGCTCAAGAAAACATCTATGCGTTTGATGACTTTGTAGATCTTTGTAAGACAGCATCAAGATAGATTGGTTTTCCTTTGCTTTCTCTAAATCGGCTAGAAGTGAGTTACTAGGTTTTGCCTTTGGACGGGAGTTATTGTTTACTGTAAATAGTTGGCAGTGCGAGTGATTAGGAAGATACAGGACTTGTGTTTTGCGTACGGCACTGACAAGACTGTGGTTCATTGGATACATGTGCTGTGACTTTAGGACAGTGTTTTTCAACCACTGTGCCGTGAGATACAGTCTGGTGTGCCGTGGGAGATTGTCTCATTTCACTTAATTGGGTTAAAATTAGTTTTTGCAAACCAGTAATTCTAATCCGCAAATGTGCCGTTGTTGAGTGTCGGTGCTGTCTAGAGCTCGGCAGAGTAACCCTGTAATACTCTTTCATATCAGTAGGTGGCAGCAGGTAGCTAATTGCTTTGTAGATGTCGGAAACAGCGGGAGGGAGGTTGAAGGTAAAAAGGTAGCCAACGCTTATACCAAAAATAAATAAAAGATGAGTGCCCCTAAAGAAAAGGCATTGAAGCTTAGGGAAGGCTATGCAGAACGAAACTAAAACTGAACTTGCTGCAAAGTAAACAAAAACAGAATGCTGGATGATAGCAAAGACTTACTGTGGAGCAAAGACGGCGTCCACAAAGTACATCCGAACATGACATGACAATCAACAATGTCCCCACAAAGAAGGATAAAAACAACTGAAATATTCTTGATTGCTAAAACAAAGTAGATGCGCGAAATATCGCTCAAGGAAGACATGAAACTGCTACAGGAAATACCAACAAAACAGGAAAAGCCACTGAAATAGGAGCGCAAAACAAGAAGTAAAAGACTATACACAGGAAAACGTCAACGACCTCAAAATAAGTCACAAAGTAATGTGACAGGTGGTGACAGTACACCTACTTTAAGACAAGAGCTACAGTCATGCATGCTTGTTTATGGTTTGAATTCATATCCAACAATTGCGAAAAATCACCTTTTTATTATCAATATTGTCTGCTGAGTTTCATTTTTCAATAATTTTTTCTGGTTGTGTACCTCGGGATTTTTACAATGAACACAACGTGCTTTGGTTCAGAAAAGGCTCGTGGGTGCGCTCTTGGCCCAACAACACCCGGCGCTATGCTAAGAAACCCTGCTTTAAAGTACCTTGACGCTTTGGCCCTGCTTGCTAAAAAGGACTGCGCACAACTAGCTAACTATCAACACATTCACAAGCTGCTGACCACTTTCACTCAGGGATTAAGTGTGCCTTCCCCACAGGACAAATGAAGCAACAAACCTTGTTAAAATAATCATATTACCAAAGAATGTATTGCAATATGCTCAAGATTCTTAGTCCAAGACCATGACGCAACAATTGCAGCTCTGTCAAGAGCCAGGAAGAGGACGAGAACGAGGACAATGTGGACACTATGAGCAACACAATGGCTTCTGTCTCCTACGCTGATAAGCAAGAAGGGTGCGAGTGCTAAAATGCTTCAATTGTGAAGAGTTTTACCTGCCGGGGGAGCTGTAATTTGACATGTACACACAATAACACGGACAGACCACTTTGAATTGGAACAAAATAGTAGACGCCAGGGATTTCTTACAATTTATTATCACGTAATAACATGTCATTCATTCATTCATTATTTTCTACCTTTCTTTAAAGACACATGTTCAGGAATGTCAGCCAGTTTTCTGTTGGCAAAAAGAGACACAAGTTCAAAACAAGTTGGTTAACACAAAACAGTTCTAGTTCATGCACAAATTGTATCAAACCAGTGCACTCGAAGACCTCTGTGATGAACACAAACAAAGGACTCAGATTTCCCTCGCCCGGACGCGGGTCACCGGGGCCCCCCTCTGGAGCCAGGCCCGGAGGTGGGGCACCATGGCGAGCGCCTGGTGGCCGGGCCTGTTCCCATGGGGCCCGGCCGGGCACAGCCCGAAGAGGCAACGTGAGTCACCCCTCCAATGGGCTCACCGCCCATAGCAGGGGCCATAGAGGTCGGGTGCAATGTGAGCTGGGCGGCAGCCGAAGGCAGGGCACTTGGCGGTCCGATCCTCGGCTACAGAAGCTAGTACTCTTGGGACGTGGAACGTCACCTCACTGGGGGGGGAAGAGCCTGAGCTAGTGCACGAAGTAGAGAAATTCCGGCTGGATGTAGTCGGACTCACTTCGACGCACAGCAAGGGCTCTGGAACCACTTCTCTCGAGAGGGATTGGACCCTCTTCCACTCTGGCGTTGCCGGCAGTGAGAGGCGGCGGGCTGGGGTGGAAATTATTGTTGCCCCCCGGCTCAAAGTCTGCACGTTGGAGTTCAACCCGGTGGACGAAAGGGTAGCCTCCCTCCGCCTTCGGGTGGAGGGAGGGGTCCTAACTGTTGTTTGTGCTTACGCACCAAAAAGCAGTTCAGAGTACCCACCCTTTTTGGGTACACTCGAAGGAGTACTGGAAAGTGCTCCCCCGGGTGATTCCCTTGTCCTACTGTGGGACTTCAATGCTCACGTTGGCAACAACAGTGAAACCTGGAGAGGCGTGATTGGAAAGAATGGCCACCCGGATCTGAACCCGAGTGGTGTTTTGTTATTGGACTTTTGTGCTCGTCACAGTTTGTCCATAACAAACACCATGTTCAAACATAAGGGTGTCCATATGTGCACTTGGCACCAGGACACCCTAGGCCGCAGTTCCATGATCGACTTTGTAGTTGTGTCATCGGATTTGCGGCCTCATGTTTTGGACACTCGGGTGAAGAGAGGGGCGGAGCTTTCTACCGATCACCACCTGGTGGTGAGTTGGCTGCGATGGTGGGGGAGGATGCCGGATGGACCTGGCAGGCCCAAACGCATTGTGAGGGTCTGCTGGGAACGTCTGGCAGAGTCTCCTGTCAGAGAGAGTTTCAATTCCCACCTCCGGAAAAACTTTGAACATGTCACGAGGGAGGTGCTGGACATTGAGTCCGAGTGGACCATGTTCCGCACCTCTATTGTCGAGGCGGCTGATTGGAGCTGTGGCCGCAAGGTAGTTGGTGCCTGTCGGGGCGGCAATCTTAAAACTCGTTGGTGGACACCAGCGGTAAGGAATGCCGTCAAGCTGAAGAAGGAGTCCTATTGGGTTCTTTTGGCTCGCAGGACTCCGGAGGCAGTGGACAGGTACCGACGGGCCAATCGGTGTGCGGCTTCAGCGGTCGCGGAGGCAAAAACTCGAAAATGGGAGGAGTTTGGGGCAGCCGTGGAAAAAAACGACTTCCAGATGGCTTCGAAGCGATTCTGGACCACCATACACCGCCTCAGGAAGGGGAAGCAGTGCACTATCAACACCGTGTATGGTGCGGATGGTGTTCTGCTGACCTCAACTGCGGATATTGTGGATAGGTGGAAGGAATACTTTGAAGACCTCCTCAATCCCACCAACACGTCTTCCTATGAGGAAGCAGTGCCTGGGGAGTCTGTGGTGGACTCTCCTATTTCTGGGGCTGAGGTTGCCGAGGTAGTTAAAAAGCTCCTTGGTGGGAAGGCCCCAGGGGTGGATGAGACCCGCCCGGAGTTCCTTAGGCTCTGGATGCTGTGGGGCTGTCTTGGTTGACAAGACTCTGCACCATCGCGTGGACATCGGGGGCGGTACCTCTGGATTGGAAGACCGGGGTGGTGGTCATGGTCAATGTCAAGTAGATAGAATTTGTCACACATGCGCTTAGGTTGTGAGAGGACGCTGGCGTCTCGCTTGTTCGCCGCTTCTCCTACCTTAGTTTTAGTTTTACGCGACTTAGTAAAAAACAAAACAAAATAAAAAAGATACTAAGTGTTTTATGACAGATGATAGATGTTTCACACACCCGCTGGCTCCACTGATTCTCCTGGCTACCATCGCCCAGCAACAACCTGCCATTACGAGCTGTTTCTCGGTCTGTTAACCCGGATTGCACCGCGGATAGCCCTCCTGGCTACCCGCTGACTGTCTGGCTAGCTGGCGGCTTCAGGGCTAGCCGGCAACATCAGTGCAGCTCCCTGGTTAGCTGGCGGCTTCAGGGCTAGCCGGCAACCGGTGGTGGCTAACAGCTAGCTACAGTTAGCTCTCTGCTAACTAGCCACCGTTCCGCAGCTGGTGGCTAACAGCTAGCCAGCCTCCAGCCACCCAGCCGGCGCAGGACCCTCCCGCAAATCACGGACCGCTGTTCCTCCACCAACTCCTCTCTCCTCTCCTCTTTCATGCTGTGGATCGTCGCGCTGTGTCTGTCTTTCCATCTTTGGCCAACAAGTGTGCGGCCGTCGGCCAACGATCCCAGGCTAACATCCACCACTGCCAGCATGCTACTCAAGTAATCCGCTCTGCAACTCCTCAAACTCAGCAACCACATCACCATACCTCCAGACATCAAAGCATCCATCAAAACACACGGACTACTTCGCCGACCAAGATACATCCACAGAAGCTCCCACAGAAAGTTTATTTACTGCCGGACTGAACAACACTGCATCCCATCACTCTGGTCACGCGACCGCTCCACCCCCAGTGACGTCACACGTCATCACAATAACAAACCACACGTGCGCTCTGCCTATCTGCAACCGTTAACCAAAGCTCCCCCACCCATCCCTTAAATTCGCTCTGCTCAATACCTGCTCACTCAATGAAAAATGACCAATACTCAGTGAATTCATAACTGACAACATAGACTTTTTGAGCATAACCGAAACCTGGCAAAAACCACTGGAATACATTCACCTCAACAGAGCTACACCCCCAGGATACACCTACATGGACAAACCACATGACGGTCGTGGTGGCAGTATAGCTACAATATACCGCCAACACTTGAAACCCAGTACTGTAACCATCACAACCCCTCTTCCTTTGAGCACCAGTCATTCAAGCTGCCTAGCCCCAAACCCCTGGTCACTGCAATCATCTACCGTCCCCCCAAACCCAACCCTGCATTCCATTCCGATCTCTCTGAATTTCTCACCCAACTCTGTGCCATTTCACCTTCAGTCCTTCTACTGGGAGATTTCAACATTCATGTCGATTCCACCACCTGCAAAACTGCCACTGAATTTCTGGACATTCTCAACTCATTTAATATCACCCAACACGTTGGCTTCCCCACCCACAAAAAAGGACACACTCCTGACTTAATTTGCACCACTGGACTCTCCATCAGCAACCTCACCAGCTTGAACCTCACAGACATCCTCTCAGACCACCTGGCCCTCACCCTGGACATAGACATCCCCACCCCCTTATCAAGCAGCAACGTTTCATATCATACCGGAACATGAAATCAATCCACCTCCCCTCTCTTTCTGCCCTACTGACTGACTCCACCTCCGATCACACCCTCACTTTGAACGCCTCTCCCACTGAACTGGTAAACAGCTACAACAGCGCACTCTCCTCCTGTCTCAATCAACTCGCCCCCATAAAAACCAAAACTGTCTCCTACACCCACACCGCCCCCTAGTACACTGATCACCTCCGTCACCTTAAAGCCAAGGGCCGGCAGCTTGAACGTCTCTCAAAGAAAACCGGTCTCACTGTTCACCTGGACATCTACTCACTACACCAACAGGAATACAGAGATGCCCTCAACAATGCACGCACTTCCCACTACTCCTCCTTCATACAATCCAGCAGCAACAACCCCAAGATACTCTTCTCTACCGTAACCAAACTCCCCAAACCCATGGACACCACCACCACCTCATTCACCACCAGCAAATGTGAAGAATTTTTATCATTTTTTCAATCAAATATCAACACCATCCACTCTGAACTGGCTGCCTCCTCTCCCACCTCCTCCCCTATTTCCGATCATGCTCCCACTTTACTCTCTAACCACCCACTCACCTTCTTCTCCGAAATCACCACAACTGACCTATCCTCCATAACTTCTGGTATGAAAGCCTCCACCTGCATCCTGGACCCAATCCCATCCACTTTAGTCATAGCCTGCCTCCCCTCACTCTCACCTCTCATCACCACTATAATTAACTCCTCCCTATCTAATGGCTCTGTCCCTCCTGCCCTCAAGCTGGCTGCCATCACCCCCATTCTCAAGAAACCCGGTCTCGACCCAAACTCCCCCAACAACTACAGGCCCATCTCCAACCTCCCCTTCCTCTCTACAATTCTTGAACGTGCAGTTGCCTCCCAAATCAAATCCCACCTTCACCACAATAACCTATACGAAACGTTCCAATCCGGCTTCCGCTCACTCCACAGCACAAAAACTGCCCTCCTCAAGGTCACCAACGACATCCTCCTCTCCGCCGACTCTGTTTCCCTCTCCATCCTCATCCTCCTCGACCTCAGTGCTGCCTTCGACACCATCAACCACTCTATCCTCCTATCACGCCTCCACTCCTCCCTTGGTTTATCTGGCACTGCCCTCTCCTGGATGAAATCCTACCCCTTTGGCCGTCAGCAATTCATCTCCACCAACAACTGCACCTCCTCCACTTCCCCAGTCACCCACGGCGTCCCCCAGGGCTCAGTACTTGGCCCTCTACTCTTCACCATCTACCTCATACTCCTCGGTCAGATCCTCCGCCACCAAGGCCTTCAATTTCACTGCTATGCCGACGACACACAACTATAACTTTCCGCCACGACCATCACCACAGCCACCCACTCCACCCTCACCACCTGCCACACAGACATAAAAACCTCGATGCAAAAAACTTTCTAAAACTCAAATGTAACAAATCTAAAATAATCATCATTGGCCCCGACTCCCTCACTCGCTCCACTCAGGACTTTTCCTTAAACATCGACGGCTCCCTTGTCACTACCTCCACCCACGTCCGCAACCTGGGTGTAATTTTCGACCCTACCCTCTCTTTCCTCCCCCACGTAAACCACATCACCAAAACTGCATTCTTCCACCTCAGAAACATTGCCCGTCTTTGGCCCTCCCTCACATCCTCTGCTGCTGAAATCCTCGTCCACGCCTTCATCTCATCCCGGATAGACTACTGCAACAGCATCCTCTACGGCATGGGTGTCAAACTCTGGCCCCGTGTAATTTCACTTGGCCCTTGAGGCAATAGAGCTGGCCCGCCGCTGTAACACCGCATTCACTGCTAACACTCTTACTTGCCAACCCTCCCGATTTTCCCGGGAGACTCCCGAAGTTCAGTGCCGCTCCCGAATTTCATCCCGGACAACAATATTTGGGGTGGGCTTTAAAGGCACTGCCTTTGGCGTTCTCTACAACCTGTCTCCACGTCCGCTTTTCCTCTATACAAACAGCGTGCCGGCCCAGTCACATAATATATACGGCTTATACACACACACACAAGTGAATGCAATGCATACTTGGTCAACAGCCATACAGGTCACATCGAGGGTGGCCGTATAAGTAACTTTAACACTGTTACAAATATGCGCCACACTGTGAACCCACACCAAACAAGAATGACACATTTCGGGAGAACATCTGGACCGTAACACAACATAAACACAACAGAACAAATACCCAGAACGCCTTGCAGCACTAACTCTTCTAGGACGCTACAATATACACCCCCAGCTATCACCAAACCCCGTCCACCTCAACCCCACCGCCTAAAAGAGGCATTCAATTTTTATTTAAATTTGATTTGATATGCCATTGATATTTTCAAATCATTATTATTATTTGAAACTCTATTTTGCATGTCACTATAAAGTTATATAAGCCTTGCTTGTTCAATATTCAATGCAAAACTTGTTTGATCCCTATTAAAAGGTTAATTTCTTCAACCTCGGCCCGCGGCTTTGTTCGGTTTTTAAATTTTGGCCCACTCTGTATTTGAGTTTGACACCTCTGCTCTACGGCATCACCCCCAAAACCCTCAAAAAACTGTAATATGTCCAGAACTCCGCTGCCCGCCTGCTCAACCGCTCCAGAGCACATCACACCTGTCCTTCATGACCTCCACTGGCCTGTCAAATACAGAATCTCCTTCAAAATACTCCTCAGCACCTACAAGTCACTCCATAACCTGGCTCCACCCTACCTCTCTGACCTCCTCCAGCCACAAGTCCCGTCCTGTTCCCTCAGGTCTAGTGATGCTGGGCTCCTTGAAGTTCCCAAGACCAGGCGCAGAACCTGGGGCGACAGGGCCTTCTCTGTGGCTGCCCCCTCTCTCTGGAACGCTCTCCCCAGGCACATGAGAGATGCCCCCTCCATCCCTACCTTCAAAACCACCCTAAAAACTCACCTCTTCACATTAGCCTTTCCAAACTGACCCTGCTCTTAGTGTTTCTTTATTATTTTTCTTTTTTTCCATCTCTTTTCTTGCTTGCTTATTTTAGTTTTCTTTTCTAATAAAGTTGTTTTTATCCTCCCTCCTCCCCTAGCCATCCCCCACACACACACATGTAAAGCGACTTTGGGTACTTAGAAAAGCGCTATATAAATCCCAGGTATTATTATTATTATTATTATTATTATTATTATGTGGTCCTGATGGCTTCATCTGACCGAGATCTTCAGCTCTCACGGTTCGCAGCCGAGTGTGAAGCGACCGGAATGAGAATCAGCCCCTCAAAGTCCGAGTCCATGGTTCTCTCCCGGAAAAGGATGGAGTGCCACCTCCGGGTTGGGGAGGAGACCCTGCCCCAAGTGGAGGAGTTCAAGTACCTAGGAGTCTTGTTCACGAGTGAGGGAAGAGTGGATGGTGAGATCGACAGGCGGATCGGTGCGGCGTCTTCAGTAATGCGGACGTTGTACTGATCCGCTGTGGTGAAAAAGGAGATGAGCCGGAAGGCAAAGTTCTCAATTTACCAGTCGATCTACGTTCCCATCCTCACCTATGGTCATGAGCTTTGGGTCATGACCGAAAGGATAAGATCACGGGTACAAGCGGCCCAAATGAGTTTCCTCCGCCGTGTGGCGGGTCTCTCCCTTAGAGATAGGGTGAGAAGCTCTGCCATCCGGGAGGAACTCAAAGTAAAGCCGCTGCTCCTCCACATGGAGAGGAGCCAGATGAGGTGGTTCGGGCATCTGGTCAGGATGCCACCCGAACGCCTCCCGAGGGAGGTGTTTAGGGCATGTCCAACCGGTAGGAGGCCATGGGGAAGACCCAGGACACGTTGGGAAGACTATGTCTCCCGGCTGGCCTGGGAACGCCTCGGGATCCCCCGTGAGGATCTAAACGAAGTGGCTGGGGAGAGGGAAGTCTGGGCTTCCCTGCTTAGGCTGCTGCCCCCGCGACCCGACCTCGGATAAGTGGAAGAAGATGGATGGATGGATGGACGGTGCACTGATTGGTCACAACTTTAAGAACAGCAACACAATCCAATGAGGTACTTATGTTCATCTGACCATAAATGTTCCAAATAAAAACAGCTATTCAACTACAAACCCCAAAAGCAGTGAAGTTGTCAGGTTGTGTAAAAATGCTAAATAAAAATAGAATACAACAAATACTTTTCAACTTATATTCAATTGAATAGACTGCAAAGACAAGATGTTCAAATTTTCACACGGACAAACTTTGTTTTTTCTCTGCAAATAATCATTAACTTAGAATGTAATGGCAGCAACACATGTCAAAAAAGGCATTTTTAGCAGTGTGTTACATGGCCTTTCCTTTGAACAACACTCAGTGCAGGTTTGGGAAGTGAGGAGACACATTTTTTAAGTGGAATTATTTCCCATTCTTGCTTGATGTACAGCTTAAGTCGTTCTACAGTCTCCTGCCTCATGTTTTAGCCTTCACACATTTTCAATGGGAGGCGGGTCTTGACTACAGGCAGGCCAGTCTAGTACCCGCACTCTTTTACTATCAAGCTACGCAGTTGTAACACCTGGCTTGGCATTGTCTTGCTGAAATAAGCAGGGGCGTCCATGATAACAACATATGTTGCTCCAAAAGCTGTATGTACCTTTCAGCTTTAATGGTGCCTTCACAGATGTGTAAGTTACCCATGCCTTGGCCACTAATACACCATTTGCAGGCATCAAATTCCAAATGAGCTAATATTTGCAAAAAATAACAAAGTTTACCAGTTCGAACGTTAAGTATGTTGTCTTAAGTATGTTGAAAAGGATTTTCAAATCATTGTATTCTCTTTTTATTTACCATTTACTAGGGGTGTACCAGTACACAAAAATTTCAGTTCGGTACGTACCTCATTTTAGAGGTCACAGTTTGGTCCATTTTTGGGACAGTAAGAAAATAACAAAATATAATTTTTGGGGTTATTTATTTACCAAATTTGCAAAATCTTCCAACAAAAATATTTTTCTTAGTGTAATATTTGATGTGAGGTGATGGGAACCTTGGAGGGGTCAATACTTGACTTTGATTCAATATTATGTTTTGTTAAATGACAGTTTGAAAGAAAAAAAAAGCAGCTATGTTTTATTAGTCAACATTGCAACTTTTACTAAATTACATTTAACCTTCAAGCGTTTTTATTTCACTTTTGTTATGTTTTTGTTTATTTTAATAGTATTTTTGGAATGTGCCGTGGGCCTTTAAAACATTAGTTGTGGGCCACAAATGTCTTCTGGAGCACACTTTTGACACCCCTGCTAAAGATAATAAAAAATTCAATCTGATAAATCTATGGTTAAAAAGCAGAGCCTGGAGACGCAAGCGCATTTATCATAACTCTCTCGCTCTCTCTGTCTCTGCCCCTCCCTCACCAATGCTGCTGTAGTGCGCACAGTGTGTTTTGTTTTGAACCCCTTCTTAACCCAAAACGTACATTGTTAATACACGCAACCATAACTGAAAACGCCGGACATGAGGCATTTAAGAAACTCTGCCCTGACAGCCCCGCAAAAGAGGACATGCCCGGTGAAAAGAGGACGTGCGGTCAGTCTATCCTAGCCCGGTCGGTGCTAGCATGCTAGCAAAAGAGGACATGTCCGGTGCTAGCAGCGATCGTGCTAGGATAGACTGACCACACCTCCTCTTTTCACCAGACATGTCCTCTTTTGCGGGGCTGTCCGGGTGGAGTTTCTTAAATGCCTCAAATGCACGGCATTTTGAGTATTGTTTACGCTACTTAATATGTCCGTATGGAAACTAGCTCGGTACACCTCAGCACCGAACCGAAACCCCCGTACCGAAACAGTTCAATAGAAATACACGTACCGTTACACCCTTACCATTTACACAATGTGACAACTTCACTGCTTTTGGCTGCCTTTGCAGTATTATGAAAATCCTGCAACTTTATCTCCCTCTGCATGTAGCCTAAAGTGCCGCTTGTTGTTGTGAAAGTTGTGGGTTGACACCTGCCGTACTGTAATTATTCAAACTAAGCAGTTAGCTTTTTCCTTCATTGTAGCAATGATTCTTTTTTGCCATTTGTCACCCGTTTCCAATCAACACAACGTCCTACTTGCAGCTATATTTTAGGCTCTTACTTGGATTTCATCACATGGGACAAGATGTGTGCCTGGTGAGTGTTACCTTAGCAATCAGCCGTGGCCTGGGGACTCCCAGCCAATCACAAAGCTGATTTCTGGGGTTCCGGAGTACGGCAGGTTCACTCTCCCTGTGCCCAAGAACCACATTTTTACATTCCCACAATCCACGAAAGAAATGCATGAAGTGCTGGAAGGTGTCTTTTTACCAGTTAGTGTCACTAAGCAGAGTCATGACATCATCCAAAACCTCGGGATCAACAACATCATCGTAGGTCAGCAGCATCTCGTACATCTGGCTCGCAGTGGTTGTCCTTATCTGCAGAAGAATTGTTGCAGCACCATTCCATGAGAGAACAAGATCATTCCTTTTTGTATCAACTTGGGGACGTACTACGAGGAATGAATGGCAGAGCAACAGCATCAGCTGGAAGAGGATCTTCTTCCTGACGTCACCCTGGAACTGGATGAGGCCACAGTAGCTGGCAGTGGAATGGGTGGTACAAGTAAACATGGATGTTGACTCTCTAAGACAGGAAGCAGGGCACACTTCTTATCAAGCGAAAAAGAAACTCACACGGCGATGCAGGCACGGAGCTTGGGGATATTTCTGCATCTCCTGATGCCTTCGCACAGAGCGAGGACGTCCATGCAGAACTGCTGACTGGAAACGTAGAACATACACTGACAAAGTACTCCACCACATTAATCCATACAGCGGCACCTTTCTTATGCCCCAGTTTTCCACAAAAATGTGCAAAGAAATGCCCTAGTTTGGTTATTGTGCGGCCAAACAGTGCGCCCAACAAACTACCGCATTTTCCAGGCTACAGAGCGCACCAGTACTTCATTTTAGAAGAAGTTAATATGTTTACCTATATTAGCTGTACCATTTTATTGTAAATGTGATATTTTTAAATGTTTATTAACACCCCTTAATTGTTTCCAAGCGGTGCCCGTGACAGGGCAGTAAAACGGCTGATCAAACAAAAAAGAAATTATTGTTATGCACCCGTTAGCTGCGGAAATTAGCTCTGCAATCAGCTAGACCGACTCAATAACTCCACAATGACGTTTTAGTGAACTTACAAAACTGACACAATACAAAAAGAATGCCAAAGTAATTTAATATTACGCACACAACAAAGTCACTTGTAAACATGTTAACTTATACGCAAATGCTAAGGACGCTACCCTGATTACATTACTTTAGCATGTACAAATATGCATTGAACACCCCTACAGACATTATACATAGGACGGTTTAGTAAGTATGAATTGTTTTACTTACATTGTAAAACTTACAAATGTTGCTTGGTGTTAAAATAATCATTATGTATTATCACACAACTTTGGTATGCTTAAAGTCCGTTGCTATAGTTTTTTGCTACTGTGCTCAAGTTAGACTTTTGTATCTGTTCAAGGACGAAACTTTTTGTCCGAGGGGTGGCCTCAGCCGCAGATGTTATCTTTGTTTCAGCCCGTTAACAGCCAAGGACTTCAAGGACCTCAACGAAGATAAGACGACAGCACGCAGACAAAGCAGAGACAAGGCGAAATCACAATGCCCCGCACATTCAGTCACGTATTGTGGGTCCTGAACCTGCTTTGCATAATATATGTGACAACTCCTTTTAGAGGCGGCCTCAGTGATGTTGACTATAGAACTCCTGAATAAATAGAGGGACGCGGGACTGTGACTAAGTGTGCAGCTCCATGCGTTCTCCTCATGAGCTATATTGAACTGTGTTTTTACATGGTTCCTTGCTTCTTGTCTGTTTAATACAGGTCATCAGTGTTTGAACCCGACAGTTATTTAGTCAAGTATGATGTGTCCTTGGCCTTTGAACCAACCTTTTCTTTGAACTGTTTTGTAATCAAAGGCAATGGTTGTTTACAACCCCCATCCCTTAGAAAGAGCTGTTGCCATGTAATCAGGGAAAGTCCAAATAAAAGAGGAGGTGTACAATCTTTCGTCAGGGGCGTGGGACGACACTGTACATGGGTACAGTGTCTACGCGTCTCTCCTCGATTGAGCCAAATTTAATTCTGTCTCTGTTTAATTCCTTGCTTCTTTGTCTGTGTTTGAACCTGACATCTTCTCTTAATCTTTTTGTAAGTGTTTTTCACTTTTCTTTAAAAGCCTAACCAGGGAAGAGGGTTGCAAATCAGCCTGTAGCTAGAAGTCTTATGTACTTTGACATCGGTTACCGATGGGTAGAAATTTTAATTGTACGGTCCCTGTCAAATAAATAGAAAAATAAAACAGTGATGTTCAATATTTATTCATCCCTTTCATTCATCATTTATATGTATTTCACATTGTTTATTAAACTATAATCATTACCCATAAACGTTTTATGTTAACATTTTTGGGTGCCTGCAATGGCTTAATTTATTTTACATTATTTCTAATGGACAAAACTTGCTTTGGCTTCTGTACTTTTCGGTTTTCAACTGTCCCTTTGGAACAGACTAATAACAAAAATCAAGGTACCACTGTAGTGAAATATGAAAAGTGTTGCAGTGACACTCACTTTTCTTCTGTTGTAAAGATCTCAAAGGAGATGTAAGAAAACATCTGATTTAGCATCTTGAGGAAAGGGAGGGCAATCCTACAAAAATACACAGAAAATAAACATTTGATTAAAGCAAAGCATATTACTACATATGCTTAAAAACAACAACCAGTATGAGGCAGTACAGATGTATACTACTGCAAAGTGCACAATAATAAACATAGATAGTACTTTATTGATTCCTTCAGGAAAAATGCTGGCATACATGTAATACAGGTGTTTTTAAAGGAGTACACACAATGTTAATTACTTATGGACAATGTGCAGCTTCTGTCAAGATGATTGTGTTGTTCTTCAGCAAAACACCCATGAGCACATAGTGGGGCAAAAAAATTATTTAGTCAGCCAGCGATTGTGCAAGTTCTCCCACTTAAAATGATGACATAGGTCTGTAATTTTCATCATAGGTACACTTCAACTGTGAGAGACAGAATGAGGGGAAAAAATCCAAGAATTCACATTGCAAGATTTTTAAAGAATTTATTTGTAAATTATGGTGGGAAATATGTTGAGTTTATACCAAAAAGTTCTATTTTGGTTTCATCTGACCACATGACATTCTCCCAATCCTCTGCTGTATCATCCATGTATCCATTTTGGTATAAACTCAACTCGTCGTGTTTGGAGGAAGAAGAATACTGAGTTGCATCCCAAGAACACCACACCTACTGTAAAGCATGGGGGTGGAAACATCATGCTTTGGGGCTGTTTTTCTGCTAAGGGCACAGGACCATTGATCCGTGTTAAGGAAAGAATGAATGGGGCCATGTATCCTGAGATTTTGAGGCAAAACCTTCCATCAGTGAGAGCTTTGAATGCTTAACCAAATACTTATTTTCCACCATAATTTACAAATAAATTCTTTAAAATTCTTACAATGTGAATTCCTTGATTTATTGTTTTCACATTCTGTCTCTCACAGTTGAAGTGTACCTATGATGAAAATGACAGACCTCTGTCATCATTTGAAGTGGGAGAACTTGCACAATCGCTAGCTGACTAAATACTTTTTTGCCCCACCGTAGTGGGGAAGGCCCCCCTGGGGTGTGCAGTGCGATGCCAGGTGGGGTGCGTGTGACCACATGCTTTATTCGCTTCAAACCCCGCTTCTGAGAAGCCGTGCACTACAAAACATTCCTCATTTTGATTAAAAACCATAGCACAATTGTTTTATTCATTTTTGTTTTGTAGGTTAGTGTTGTATACATTCTGCTCCTGGGTTAATGTTGCAATTTTAATTTCTTATTATGTATTGAGGGCATTTAATTTTAGTTTACAGTATCACATGGTCCAAGCCGGTCCAAAAAATGGTTATAGTTTCAGTAAGAATTTTTTTAATGACAGGCAAATTTATGCACCATAAGTCGTTTCTATTACTGACTAAAAAACAATGTTAATAAAGTTATTCTTTTTCTTTGTTTTCTTTAATGTTATAAGGATACAATGCAAATGTATACCTATAGAGAAATGATACTGTTTATAGTCACAGCGGAGAGTGGGGGCGGAATGTTTTCTTCTTCCCAGGGGGTGCCTAACAGAAAATGATTGAGAAGCACTGCCCTAAAGTTATAGTATTGTAGGAGCCTAAATACTATTTAAGTTCATTTACATTTTATGGAAGGTGCCTAATGTTTATTCAGCCAAAATGGGACTATTTACTTTATTTAAATAATACAAAAATGTATATATTGCACGCTTACAATAATTTTATGTGCCATCTCCGGGTTGGGGAGGAGACCCTGCCCCAAGTACCTAGGAGTCTTGTTCACGAGTGAGGGAAGAGTGGATGGTGAGATGGACAGGCGGATCGGTGCGGCGTCTTCAGTAATGCGGACGTTGTACCGATCCGTTGTGGTGAAAAAGAAGCTGAGTCGGAAGGCAAAGCTCTCAATTTACCGGTCGATCTACGTTCCCATCCTCACCTATGGTCATGAGTTTTGGGTCATGACCGAAAGGACAAGATCACGGGTACAAGCGGCCCAAATGTGTTTCCTCTTGCGGGAAAACTAATTTCCTTATCTCTGAGGGTCCCTCCCTTAGAGATAGGATGAGAAGCTCTGTCATCCGGGAGGAACTCAAAGTAAAGCCGCTGCTCCTCCACATGGAGAGGAGCCAGATGAGGTGTTTCGGGCATCTGGTCAGGATGCCACCTGAACACCTCCCGAGGGAGGTGCTTAGGGCACATCCGACCGGTAGGAGGCCACGGGGAAGACCCAGGACACGTTGGGAAGACTATGTCTCCCTGCTGGCCTGGGAACGCCTCGGGATCCCCCGGGACAAGCTGGACCAAGTGGTTGGGGAGAGGGAAGTCTGGGCTTCCCTGCTTAGGCTGCTGCCCCCGCGACACCACCTCGGATAAGCGGAAGAAGATGGATGGATGGAGAGAGAATAATTATAAGGTACACTTGATTTGTAATTATTACATTTGTCTGAATAATTTCATGACATACTATTTTATAATGCTTTAATAGAGTGAAGACTATGTACGTGTTTAATTGCATATATGGCAAAAGGATCTGCTTGCTAATAAGGTTTGAACACAATGTATTATGGGTAATGGCAGTCAGCTATGGTGGAATCAAGCCCCACAGTTTTTTGACCTTACTCTTACTTTTTCCAGCTATTTCTTACTGTAACAAACTCTCTTTATTTTGCCATTCATTTTCTCCCACATGGTTATTGTTTGATCTTTTGAAGGATTAAGTTGACAAGTAAACGACACAAAACAAAGAGGAGAGTCTGGAGTTGTGTTTGTTGTCGCCGCAGCAAGCGGGAGCAGGAGAAAGTAGAGGAGCGTCAAGCTAAGGCTTCATTAGGAAACTACAAGTATGGTGGATGTTTTTAAAGCACATATGAGAAACTTCTAGTCAATCTGGGGTTTCAATCATTAGGTTTAATAATGGTGCCACCATGTTGTGTGTTTGTTTTGTGTGCAGCAGTTCAGCAGTAGAAGAGTTAGCTTCCACCAGTACTTGTCAAATAATGGGGTGGTACCCACTGACTGAGGGCGTGGTAAAGTGTGGATGGAAGGCAGGGGGGGGCATGACAGAGAATAATTCATTGATTACACAACAGTTATAGTCATGTAGTGCCTCGCGACAGTTCCAGTTGATTCTATTTGTATTTAATGTCATTCGATAGTACATGTGCCTAATCAAATGTCTGCTCAGTGTCCGTATTTTAAGGCAGTTTGAGTTTTAGAAGATGATTGAAACCAATCATCTGTCGTCCAGTTAGGTGACAGCAGAGAGTTTGTACCTGTCGTCGCCAGCATTGTCCCGAAAGATTTTCAGCAAGGTGTCTCTGAAGTGTTGTAGGGCGGCGTGGTCATCCTGGATCCCCCGCAGGTATTCAAACGTCGACTGGGACGAGGAGAGCACCTGGAGAGGAGCGACATAAGTCAGAATTGACAACCTCAATGTATGTGACCAGAGTATAACACCGTTAAAGTTAAGTTAAAGTACCAGTTAGCTACTTTGTTGTAGCTTTCTTGAGTGTCTTAATAAACGGGAACTCCACTTTTTGGGGGAATTGTGCTTGTCGTTAACAATCAATACAAAAATATAATGACGGATGGATTTTTTTTTAATGCATTCTAACTTGCAAATAAAAGTCAGCTTACCACAGAGCCAATGGGAGCTCCTCTATTTCGCCCATAAAATCCAATAAATGACCATTCAAAAACAACCAACAATACATTGCGTGACTTGAATATTAACCAAATATTAGTGATATTGTTACTATAAGCGCTAACGCAGACAAACTATTTAAAGCGGCGACGTGATCACTTCCGTATGTGCCTATGTTTACATCTTCAAGTGGTCTGCTGCTTCTTCGCTTCCTTGCTCCCTGTACCTTTATTTCTAGACCATAAATCATACACCTCACCTGGACAGAAGGCGTCTTCAGTAGGTATTGCGACATGTTGGTACAGCCCTTTAGGACCCGAAACTGGCGAGAAGGACACGAAAATAAGCTTGGTGTCCTCCCCCCTTTTTCTTTGAGAGGACTGTGGTCCATCCATCCATCCATCCATCATCTTCCGCTTATCCGAGGTCGGGTCGCAGGGGCAACAGCCTAAGCAGGGAAACCCAGACTTCCCTCTCCCCAGCCACTTCGTCTAGCTCTTCCCGGGGGATCCCGAGGGGTTCCCAGGCCAGCCGGGAGACATAGTCTTCCCAACGTGTCCTGGGTCTTCCCCGTGGCCTCCTACCGGTTGGACGTGCCCTAAACACCTCCCTAAGGAGGCGTTCGGGTGGCATCCTGACCAGATGCCCGAACCACCTCATCTGGCTCCTCTCCATGTGGAGGAGCAGCGGCTTTACTTTGAGTTCCTCCCGGATGGCAGAGCTTCTCACCCTATCTCTAAGGGAGAGACCCAAACTCATTTGGGCCGCTTGTACCCGTGATCTTATCCTTTCGGTCATGACCCAAAGCTCATGACCATAGGTGAGGATGGGAACGTAGATCGACCGGTAAATTGAGAGCTTTGCCTTCCGGCTCAGCTCCTTCTTCACCACAACGGACCGGTACAACGTCTGCATTACTGAAGACGCCGCACCGATCCGCCTGTCGACCTCACCATCCACTCTTCCCTCACTCGTGAACAAGACTCCCAGGTACTTGAACTCCTCCACTTGGGGCAGGGTCTCCTCCCCAACCCGGAGATGGCATTCCACCCTTTTCCGGGCGAGAACCATGGACTCAGACTTGGAGGTGCTGATTCTCATTCCGGTCGCTTCACACTCGGCTGCGAACTGTGGTCCTTCTTCATCTAAATGGGAATATACAAACATCCCAGCAGTCTGCAACCCAATGTCAGCAGACCTTGTATAGTAAGTGATGGTTTATTGAGAAACATGACAAACAATGAGAAACACCTGTGGTGCCATCTGAGGTTTCTCATTGTCATCCCATTGGGTTGAGTTTTTCCTTGCCCTGATGTGGGATCTGAGCCGAGGATGTTGTTGTGGCTTGTGCAGCCCTTGGAGACACTTGTGAGACAATGTGACACTTGGGACGATGAGAAACCTTGGAGGGGACCGCAGATGTGGGGGGATCCCTCTCTCTTGGGCGACCATTGAAATGGACGTCGAGTGGATCTAGCATAATAATGTGAGAGTCCAGTCCATAGTGGATCTTACATAATATTGTGAGAGTCCAGTCCATAGTGGATCTTAGCATTGTTTTGTGAGAGTCCAGTCCATAGTGGATCTAAAATAATATTGTGACAGTCCAGTCCATAGTGGATCTTACATAATAGTGTGAGAGTCCAGTCCATAGTGGATCTTAGCATTGTTTTGTGAGAGTCAAGTCCATAGTGGATCTAAAATAATATTGTGACAGTCCAGTCCATAGTGGATCTAATGTAATAGTGTGAGAGTCCAGTCCATTGTGGATCTAACATAATAGTGTGAGAGTCCAGTTCATAGTGGATCTAGTTCACAATGTGAAAGTCCAGTCCATAGTGGATCTAACATAATAGTGTGAGAGTCCAGTCCATAGTGGATCTAACATAATAGTGTGACAGTCCAGTCCATAGTGGATCTAACATAATAGTGTGACAGTCCAGTCCATAGTGGATCTAACATAATAGTGAGAGTCCAGTCCATAGTGGATCTAACATAATAGTGAGAGTCCAGTCCATAGTTGATCTAACATAATAGTGAGAGTCCAGTCCATAGTGGATCTAACATAATAGTGTGAGAGTCCAGTCCATAGTGGATCTAACATAATAGTGAGAGTCCAGTCCATAGTGGATCTAACATAATAGTGAGAGTCCAGTCCATAGTGGATCTAACATAATAGTGAGAGTCCAGTCCATAGTGGATCTAACATAATAGTTAGAGTCCAGTCCATAGTGGATCTAACATAATAGTGAGAGTCCAGTCCATAGTGGATCTAACATAATAGTGAGAGTCCAGTCCATAGTGGATCTAACATAATAGTGAGAGTCCAGTCCATAGTGGATCTAACATAATAGTGTGAGTCCAGTCCATAGTGGATCTAACATAATAGTGAGAGTCCAGTCCATAGTGGATCTAACATAATAGTGAGAGTCCAGTCCATAGTGGATCTAACATAATAGTGAGAGTCCAGTCCATAGTGGATCTAACATAATAGTGTGAGAGTCCAGTCCATAGTGGATCTAACATAATAATGAGAGTCCAGTCCATAGTGGATCTAACATAATAGTGTGAGAGTCCAGTCCATAGTGGATCTAACATAATAGTGTGAGAGTCCAGTCCATAGTGGATCTAACATAATAGTGAGAGTCCAGTCCATAGTGGATCTAACATAATAGTGTGACTCCAGTCCATAGTGGATCTAACATAATAGTGTGAGAGTCCAGTCCATAGTGGATCTAACATAATAATGAGAGTCCAGTCCATAGTGGATCTAACATAATAGTGTGAGAGTCCAGTCCATAGTGGATCTAACATAATAGTGTGACAGTGCAGTCCATAGTGGATCTAACATAATAGTGTGAGAGTCCAGTCCATAGTGGATCTAACATAATAGTGAGAGTCCAGTCCATAGTGGATCTAACATAATAGTGTGACAGTGCAGTCCATAGTGGATCTAACATAATAGTGTGAGAGTCCAGTCCATAGTGGATCTAACATAATAGTGAGAGTCCAGTCCATAGTGGATCTAACATAATAGTGTGAGAGTCCAGTCCATAGTGGATCTAACATAATAGTGTGACAGTGCAGTCCATAGTGGATCTAACATAATAGTGTCAGAGTCCAGTCCATAGTGGATCTAATATAATAGTGAGAGTCCAGTCTATAGTGGATCTAACATAATAGTGTGAGAGTCCAGTCCATAGTGGATCTAATGTAGTGGATCTGGTTACATCATGAATATAAAACCTTAATGGAGGAGTCTGGATGTTTTATAAGGGCTTTATAGGCGTAACCGCGCGGCTCCCGTAGGCTCCATTGCAAGGGAACTTTTGATCATATTCATTTAATATTTCAAATGCAAAAAAATAATAATAATACCTAAAAAAAAGTGCAGTTCCCCTTTAAGTCCTCATCTGCATTAAAAGAGCATGATTAAATGACAATGTCTGATCTATACTACAACAAATTGCTTTATAAATACATACACGCTTGCTGATTGAAATTTTGTTAAGTAAACCACTTTTATAGGTCTTTGAACATATCCTCATATGCCCATGGGAGCTGTGAATGGACGCTTCCTGGAAGGCTATTTGATGCTTGTGTGTGCGTTTGTGTGTTTGCGTGTGTGTGTGTGCCTGTGGTGTGTGTGCCTGTGGTGTGGGAATGCTGATGTTGGCCCGTGGATTGATTCAGCTCTGGTTAATTTTACATTCAATCCTGAGCAAACATAGCAATCTAAGAATGCCTGTGTGGAAAAGCCAGCCTCTTTCCTTCCAATGTGTTAAATCACTCCACTGACACAGGAGCTTGATTTTTACTGACCTCGTCTGTGCAGTTTTTAGCTTGTTTTAATCGGCTCCCAAAAGGCCAGGGGAGAAAATGAAGTCAAGTGGGTGGAATTGGCTTCAATAGTTACATGGCTCCCTCTGTTGGCCAGTTTTTGTTACACATAGGTTTGTAAATAAATATTTCAGCTGCATGCTGACAAAAAACAACTTTAATGAAAGATGCAAATTGTATCCAACCAGATGGCCCTATTTTTTGTACCATTTCTTTATCTTTGTAGCTGTATTTTAGCCAATTTAGAAGCATGAGGAAAGTAATTCATGGAAAAGGAGTATTAACAAAATGTCAAAAAAATAAAAACAAAAAAATCTTTAAAAACAAAAACTTTTCTATGAGTGTGTGTGTGTGTCACTTACAGTGGATTGTGTCATGCCTCCCACTGACACTGTGAGGCCTAGGAGGGTATGATACTGGTATTCCGGCAGCCCTAGTAATCGGGTAATATAGGGGAAGGCTTGGGACGGGGCGTTCCAGTTCAGATTGGTTAGCACTTCCCTAGAAAGGCCAGGAGATTGACAGGTGAATATGAGGTCCCAAACAGGTGGCAGAGGGGACAGGAGATAATCACGGAGGGAAGATGCTCAGCAGCTCCTCTCGGTGGGGGATGTGCGGTACTGCAGGGTCAGAGCAGTGGAGGAGCTGCATGAAGACGTTGCCAGCATGCGCTCGGTAGCGGTCAATCTTCTCTGCTGCCTGCCGGGCCAGGCCGCACATCATGCTCTTCACCCTTAAAAGAGGACAGAAGCAGTGCAGACAATGTGCAATCATCGCCAAGACACCTTGCTCTTTCTTTGAAGCAATGAAGCAAGACAGGAAGGTGTGAGGAACATCTACTCACTGGTCCGGTAGAAGAATTCCTGGAGCAGTTCTGGTCACCAGGAGAGTCACATCCTTCAGGCTACTCATGGCTGCCTCCCTCACCCTGTGGAGGATTGAATAAGAAGCAAAAGTCCATTTCATCTTCAAATTCTTCAATAAGGTTGCACACCAGAGCTCAGCTTGGCAAGGATCACAAAATGAACGCTGGGTGCGTATTTTGCTGTTTGCAACATTTAGTCCGAAAGATGGAGTATCGGAAAGGGGGAGATTATGTCTGCTGAACGGAGCCATAGCGTTTCCGTTCTACAAACCCCGTTTCCATATGAGTTGGGAAATTGTGTTAGATGTAAATATAAACGGAATACAATGATTTGCAAATCCTTTTCAAGCCATATTCAGTTGAATATGCTACAAAGACAACATATTTTATGTTCAAACTCATAAACTTTATTTATTTTTTTGCAAATAATAATTAACTTAGAATTTCATGGCTGCAACACGTGCAAAGTAGTTGGGAAAGGGCATGTTCACCACTGCTTTGAAAGTGGAATTCTTTCCCATTCTTGTTTTATGTAGAGCTTCAGTCGTTCAACAGTCCGGGGTCTACGCTGTCGTATTTTACGCTTCATAATGCGCCACACATTTTCCATGGGAGACAGGTCTGGACTGCAGGGGGGCCAGGAAAGTACCCACACTCTTTTTTTACGAAGCCACGCTGTTGTAACACGTGCTGAATGTGGCTTGGCATTGTCTTGCTGAAATAAGCAGGGGCGTCCATGAAAAAGACGGCACTTAGATGGCAGCAAATGTTGTTCCAAAACCTGTATGTACCTTTCAGCATTAATGGTGCCTTCACAGATGTGTAAGTTACCCATGCCTTGGGCACTAATGCACCCCCATACCATCACACATGCTGGCTTTTACACTTTGCATCGATAACAGTCTGGATGGTTCGCTTCCTCTTTGGTCCGGATGACACGATGCCAAATATTTCCAAAAACATTTGGAAATGTGGACTCGTCAGACCACATAACTCTTTTCCACTTTGCATCAGTCCATCTTAGATGATCTCGGGCCCAGAGAATCCGGCAGCGTTTCTGGATGTTGTTGATAAATGGCTTTCGCTTTTCATAGTAGAGCTTTAACTTGCACTTACAGATGTAGCGACCAACTGTATTTAGTGACAGTGGTTTTCTGAAGTGTTCCTGAGCCCATGTGGTGATATCCTTTAGAGATTGATGTTGGTTTTTGATGCAGTGCCGTCTGAGGGATGGAAGGTCACGGTCATTCAATGTTGGTTTCTGGCCATGCCGCTTACGTGGAGTGATTTTTCCAGATTCTCTGAACCTTTTGATGATATTATGGAGCGTAGATGTTGAAATCCCTAAATTTCAATTGCACTTTGAGAAATGTTGTTCTTAAACTGTTTGACTATTTGCTCACGCAGTTGTGGACAAAGGGGTGTACCTCGCCCCATACTTTCTAGTGAAAGACTGGGCATTTTTTTGGGAAGCTGTTTTTATAGCCAATCATGGCACCCACCTGTTCCCAATTAGCCTGCACACCTGTGGGATGTTCCAAATAAGTGTTTGATGAGCATTCCTCAACTTTATCAGTATTTATTGCCACCTTTCCCAACTTCTTTGTCAAGTGTTGCTGGCATCAAATTCTAAAGTTAATGATTTGCAGAAAAAAAATTTTTTTATGAGTTTGAACATGAAATATGTTGTCTTTGTAGCATATTCAACTGAATATGGGTTGAAAAGGATTAGCAAATCATTTTATTCTGTTTATATTTACATCTAACACAATTTCCCAACTCATATGGAAACGGGGTTTGTACTTATGACACACAAATGCTTTGGTCTTTGTTAGATTTAGTTGTTCGGTTTTCAGTGCTGTAGATTGATTTAACAATGTATAGCTCCAGTATATCTCTAGATAAATAAAAGAGCGAAATAATTAGCCCATCCCATGTATGGAGGAGGGACACAAGTAACAAGCCTGGTGGCATTCCTGCTGAGAAGGTAAGCATCCCCTCAGGCTACTGCTAACATCATTGTGTGTGTGTCCCAGGGTGGAAGGAAAAGAAGACACTAAAAAAGCCTAAGGGAGGACAACATTCTCAATACCTGAGGCCAATAGAACACGAGCTGTGTGTGTTAGATAGGACTGACTCACCATGCCCCCACGTCACCCCTGCTGTCCATGCTGTAGTCATCCATGCTGTCTAGCAGGACACCGTACACTTCAGCGATATTGTCCGAGCAGAGAACTGAGTCGGGGGGTCCGCTGGCACAGACGCCGGCCTTGAGACACGCTCTAATGTAAGAAAAAAATACACATGATTGAGTTTGACTTTCATTACGAAGGTCATGAACCAAAGTCAAGTGGAATGCTTCTCAATGTCTTGCAGCACTGTACTGTACTGTACTTAATCACATATTTACATCAATATATATATAGACATAAAAACACTTGGAAGCAGGGCTTGGCGATATATTGATATACTGGATATATCACGGCTTTGTCTCTGTGGGATGTAGAAAATGACTATATGGTGATATTGGAGTATACCTTCTCACACAGTTGATTTTAGCTGCGGCCATTACACTACAGCCTTTTCTCTTCTCACACAGACATAAAACAAGCGCACCTTCTGACATACGTAACATAATGTCAGGCGTGCAACGTCTCACGCTCCCGCAGAGCAGACAGCTAGCGGCATGGTAACGATAGCTGTGATGCTAACGGAGCGGTGCTAGTGGTAACAAATGAAGGAAGAATGAATTCCCAAGAAAAACAGCACGTGGTTTGGCTTCAAGCGGGAAGATGTTGAACAATTATGCGGCAAAAGCGCTGCTGCAAAAAGAAGCAGTACTGCTAATGTAGCATCATTTGAAAGTCACCCGCTAGAGCAGGGGTCGGGAACCTTTTTGGCTGAGAGAGCCATATAAGCCAAATATTTTTAAAAGTATTTCCGTGAGAGCCATATATCTATTTTTTTTAACACTGAATACAACTATACGCGTGCATTTTTAAGAAAGACCAACATTTTTAGAGTACAATACGTCTCTTATTCTTTTTAGTAACATTGGTATTCTGAGGCTAACCAAAAATAAATAAAATACTTCTTACCATTAATCCGACCTCTTGAACAGGTGCAGTAGAAACCGGATGGATGGATGAAAATGCATGAGAACGTTTTGTATTTTGAACGTGATTTTTGACGCTGTGATTACCAGCGGAATTATTCATTACTTATCGTGTTAAGCAATGTCATCTAAGATTTATTTGAGAGCCAGGTGCAGTCATCAAAATAGCCACATCTGGCTCTAGAGCCATAGGTTACCTACCCCTGCGCTAGAATGAGGAGTGCTTGAAACTCCGCATGTCAACATCTGCATTCTGTGTCACACCACCAAAATGCCCAAGCAACTATTTCCACAATAACACCGTATGAAAAAATAGGCAACAACAAAAGGAGATAACATCGGCAGGAACCTACCACATAGCGAAGAACATACACTATTTGATTTAGTGTTATGCAGCTCTTTTTTTTTGACACTTGAAATATATTGTGTGGCATCATGCACAAAAGTGCACTTTATTTGTTTGGCGTTCTGTAGAAAAAGTGCATTTTAATTGAGTGTTGTTTTGATGTCATCTTAGTGACATCATGCACAAAAGTGCACTCATAGCTTGTTTTATAATGTCTCTGACAATCTTGCACTTTCTGTTTTGGAAATGACATGAATGTTTGTGCCACTGTGCCAATAACTGTTTCATAAATACACTTTTAGTTGTGATTTCCCTCTCTGCATGAAAGTTTAAAAGTAGCATATATGAATGCAGTATGAAGAAGAATGTTTGAATGTAGACACATAGAATCATCATACTGCTGTCATTATATGTGTTCATTCAAGGCTAAGGCAAAATATTCACGTATATATGCTGTATCGCGATATGGTCTAAACATATTGAGATATCAATAAAAGGCCATGTGGCCCAGCCCTACTTGGCAGTGATGTCTTGGGGTGGTGGTCATTAAAAATGTATTCTGATATATGTTCTTCACAGAAAATGAGCCAAAGTCAGTGAGTCTCAGTTTGAAAAATTAAATTAATTGTATCATTTTTCTTTTAATAACAAATGAAAACGGGTCCCACAGACCCGAACACCACACAAGGGGAATTTTGCCTATCATATACAATCCTTACGTAAGGCTAGCACAGATACATTTTTTCTTTTTTACTACATTCTTAATAGTAAATAAATGCGATCACAAGTCCGCATACAATGAAGCCTATGGGGGTAAGCTCTGTTCTGCCAATAAAGCCCTTTAAAAAAAAACACCCAAACACCTCCATTAAGCTTTTATAAACAAGCTCTAAGTGTATATGTAATATAGTAACGGGCAAATTTATAATCGTTTAATATTTTGCTGTTATTAAGCATAAGTGGCGCATTCATTTCAAAAACGTATCACGATGTTCGCTTTCTTTTTTCTTTTTTTAACAACATCACTGATTACTTCTCACTGCAGACTTCATAAGAGCCAAGACACATAATAAAACACTGTAAAAACATGAATGTTTTTACAGTCCCATTTAGATGAAGAATGACTCATTATCCTCTTGAGGAAAACGTTGGTGAAGTGGAGTGAAGTATATTTATATAGCGCTGTTCTCAAGTGACTCAAAGCACTTTACATAGTAACACCCAATATCTAAGTTACATTTAAACCAGTGTGGGTAGCACTGGGAGCAGGTGGGTAAAGTGTCTTGCCCAAGGACACAACGGCAGTAACTAGGATGGCACCAGCAGGAATCGAACCTGCAACCCTCAAGTTGCTGGCACGGCCACTCTACCAACCGAGCTATGCTGCCAATCCTGGGTCTAAATTGCCTGCCAAGTGCAGCAACTTGTCGGACTGTGTCCTAATCATTCTACTATCAAGGTGAGAGGCATTATTAATAATCTAGAATAAACTTTCACCAGCCCTGAAGCGAGGAAGCAGCTCACCAGTTGATGATGTCAACATAGGCCCAAAAGGTAGTGATCACGGCGCCGCTAAAAATAGTTTGCCAGTGTTAGTACTTCTACTAACAACTTCACTGATCCTTGGTTAATATTCAAGTCACAAGACGTAAATGGAGTATTGTTGGCGGTTTTTGGACGGCTATTGGTTGGGTTTCATATCAGGATATCGGACATCTCACTGGCTGGCTCCACTGTAGGCAGACTTTTTTTTAACGTTTATTCACGAATTAGAACGCATTGAAAAATACATCCGTTGTCATGTCTTTCACAAAGATTACGAACGCTAGGCAAAATTCCCCAAAAAGTGCACTTCCCCTTTAAAGCTGCTATCAATCTCGTTACTGAGAGAGACATTTTCTTGCTGGGTCTACATACTATTTTTGAGCCGCTTGGGGGTACGGGTGTTGCTCTCAGTCAAGCACAAGAAGAGAGCGAGACAACTCGCAGGCATAGAGAGACAGCAACTTTTGAGATAAAAACATTGATTAACGCAATTAAAAATATAACAGAAAAATTTGACTGTAATCAATTAATTGCAATTAACGATAGCGATGATTTGACATCCATCCATCCATTTACTACCGCTTGGCTGGAGCCTATACTAGCTGCATTCGGCCGGAAGGTGAAGTACACCCTAGACCAGTGGTTCTCAAATGGGGATACGTGTACCCCTGGGGGTACTTGAAGGTATGCAAAGGGGTACGTGAGATTTTCTTTAAAAATATTTCTAAAAATAACAATAATTCAAAAATCCTTTATAAATATATTTATTGAATAATATTTCAACAGAATATGAATGTAAGTTCATAAACTGTGGAAAAAAATACAACAATGCAATATTCAGTGTTGACAGCTAGATTTTTTGGTGGACATGTTCCATAAATATTGATGTTAAATATTTATTTTTTGTAAAGAAATGTTTAGAATTAAGTTAATGAATCCAGATGGATCTCTATTACAATCCCCAAAGAGGGCACTTTAAGTTGATGATTACTTCTATGTGTAGAAATCTTTATTTATAATTCAATCACTTGGGGTTTTTTTCCAACACGTTTTTAGTTATTTTTATATATTTTTTTCCAAGTAGTTCAAGAAAGACCACTACAAATGAACAATATTTTGCACTGCTATACAATTTAATAAATCAGAAACTGATGACATAGTGCTGCATTTGACTTCTTTGTCTCTTTTTATTCAACCAAAAATGCTTTGCTGTGATTAGGGGGTACTTGAATTAAAAAAGTGTTCACAGGGGGTACATCCCTGAAAAAAGGTTGAGAACCACTGAGCTAGACAAGTCGCCACCTCATCGCAGGGCCAACACAGATAGACAACACTCACATACATTTACTAGGGTCAATTTACAGTTGCCAATGAACCTATCCCCAGGTGCATGTCTTTGGGGGTGGGAGAAAGCCAAAATACCCAGAGGGAACCCACGGCATGCAAACTCCACACGGAAAGCCCCTAGCCCGGAGATTGAACCCAGGACTTTCTTATTCTGAGGAACACACACTAACCCCTGTTCCACCATTCTGCTTAATTTAAAATCATATCTTTATTTTTTTTTTTTAATGATTCATATTCAATGTATGTATGTATTCATTAGCAAATGATGGCATTGAGAAAGGGTATAATTCATTTTGGAGCTGGGACTTAATGTTTATGTTATGACCATAATATAAATATAATACACAAACATCACAGGTCAGATATTGGTTTTCAAATCACCTGACATCTATACTGTGTATATGTACCGTATTTTTTGGACTATAAGTTGCAGTTTTTTTCATAGTTTGGCCAGGAGTGCGACTTATACTCAGGAGCGACTAATGTGTGAAATTATTAACACATTACCGTAAAATATCAAATAATATTATTTAGAGACTAGACGTATAAGATTTCATGGGATTTATGGATTAGGAGTGAGAGATAGTTTGGTAAAGGTATAGCATGTTCTATATGTTATAGTTATTTGAATGACTCTTACCATAATATGTTAGGTTAACATAGCAGTTGGTTATTTATGCCTCATATAACCTACACTTATTCAGCCTGTTGTTCTTTATTTATTTTAAATTGGCTTTCAAATGTCTATTCTTGCTGTTGGATTTTATCAAATAAATTTCCCCCCAAAATGCGACTATAAGTCACACTCCAGTGTGACTTATATATATTTTTCCTTCTTTATTATGCATTTTCGGCAGGTGCGACTAAATCTCCCGCAGTGACTTATACTCCGAAAAATACGGTACATTTTTTATCTTTTTTTAAACATATTTTTTTTATATACACATTACAGCTTATTTATCTTTTATTATTGAATGTATAAAATGTGATCACAATGGAAACGAGCCTTTTGGCTTTTTGTGCCATAATTTGCATAAATTTCCATTCTTTAACATGTCAATAAACTTCTCAATCAATCAAAAAGACAGCACAATATGCAGTAAAAGATATTGTTTGAATATGTGTATGTTTATTATGTAAAGCATGTTTTAAAACGTTAAAGAGATCCTAAAACCAAATTCTTGAGTTATATTTAATAACGTGATGTGACTAAATAGGAAGTGTGAGGAGGAGGACTGACACGTCATTCAGGTCCTGCAGGTATTGTCAGTCAGCCTGACTGAGGCTTACACACAGCAGGTAACGTAACACAAAAGGGTTTTTGAGAAACACGCTTGGAAAAAAACAAATCCCAAGTCTACACAAGAAGAAAAAGCTCACTGTGCCAGGGCTCGGACCGCATCCCTCCTGGCCTCTGGGAAACGCTCTTCTCTCAAGCAAGCGCCATGCATCTGCCCAAGACCCTCTAGGATCTAATGAGAAGCATAGTGTAGACAATAAGCTCACGTTGATCCACTGCAGTGACTTGTGTTGACTTTAGGCACACCTGCTTCAGTTTGCCGTGGATCATGAAGCTTGGCAGACTGCCGAGGGCGAGGGCAGAGCCGCAACGGGTGAGCATCTGCGGGCTCTTCAGCTCGTCGATGTACTGAGTCACTACGACACCTAAACACACATTCATTTGGAAGGTCACCTTTGTCTGTAATGCTTATGACACCGCTGCCTACAATTGCCTAAGGGCTGATGGAGTGTTTCATTTAAGCACAAAGGGGTCAAATGTGAAAGTAGAAAGAAGTACAGTACCAAATTATGATCGCAACAATGTTAATTGGGGGAAACATTATCATTTAGCATGAAATAAGTTGTAATGTTAAGAAAATAAAACTAGAGTATGGGGACACATCATTAGAGAAAAAAAGAACTCAAAATATTACATGAATATGTTCATAATTTAAAAAAAAGACCATCAACCGCACACTTTTTCTCAAAATTAATTAGGTATTATCATGAGAGCCAGCTCCAGCTGGTGGTGCCTAAGACCAGGGGAGACAGGACCTTCTCTGTGGTCGGCCCTAAGCTCTGGAACACTCTGCCGCTCCATGTTCAAACTGCTTCCACAGTGGAGTGTTTTAAGTCTCGTCTTAAGAGCCACTTTTATTCTTTGGCTTTTAACACTACGTGAGTTGTGTGGTCCTCTGTCCTCTGTTGTCATCTGTGTTTTTTATACACTTTGATTTCTATTTTACAGTTTTAATTGATTTTACCCTTTAAAATAGTTTTTAATCATATTTGTTTTTATATTGTTTTTATTGGTTTTATATTTATTTATTTTTTGTTTTTATTCAGTCATTGGTGGAGCATAATATATATATATTTTTTTTATTTACATTTTTTTTTTTTACAATTGTTTTTAACATGGCTGTGCAGCACTTTGGAAACGTATTGTTGTTTAAATCCATCCATCCATTTTCTACCGCTTATTCCCTTTTGGGGTGGCGGGGGGCGCTGGCGCCTATCTCAGCTACAATCGGGCGGAAGGCGGGGTACACCCTGGACAAGTCGCCACCTCATCGCAGGGCCAACACAGATAGACAGACAACATTCACACACTAGGGACCATTTAGTGTTGCCAATCAATCTATCCCCTGTTGTTTAAATGTGCTATATAAATAAAGTGGATTGGATTGGATTGGAAATACATTATTATTGTACGAAGTTCAGAATATAAATCTATTGTTCACGTGACAAAACATTGACTTGTTCAATGTTTGTCTAACTTGATAACTTCCTTGACAGTGTAATGCAGCCGTTTATGTTCCACTTTATTTGCTGAAGGTTTTCCTCTGAATATTATAAGAATAATAATAATAATGGATTAGATTTTATATCGCGCTGTTCTATTATTAGATACTCAAAGCACTCAGAGAGAAGTGGAAAGCCATCATTCATCCACACCTGGTGGTGGTGGTGGTAAGCTACATTTGTAGCCACAGCTGCTTTGGGGGTAGACTGACGGAAGCCAGGCTGCCAGTTTGTGCCTACTGTCCCTCCCCTCCGACCACCACCTGTCATTCATTCATCATTCATTCAGCAGTGTGAGCGGCTAAAGGGGGCAAAGGTGAAGTGTCCTGCCCAAGGACACAACGGCAGCCATTTGGATGTCAAGAATATTACCACTTTATTCTCATAAAATTAGTGGTTACTAACAGTAGTACTATTTTGTTTTCTTAAATTGACATGCTTTTCTGTTTTCTCTCTTTAACAAAATATCTTAATATTACAACTTTACCCTCTTGAAATGTGTACGTCATTCCTCATAATATAACATTATTCAAAATGTTTTGCTCTGAATATTTTTGACAAAGTTGTTATAAAATGATTTTTTTTTATTGTCTTATCAAAATACTACTACTTCAATCTTTTACATTTCCTATTACCGTATTTTTCGGACTATAAGTCACAATTTTTTTCATACTTTGGCCGGGGGTGCGACTTATACTAAGGAGCGACTTATGTGTGAAATTATTAACACATTACCGTAAAATATCCAATAATATTATTTAGCTCATTCACGTAATAGACTAGACGTATAAGATTTCATGGGATTTATGGATTAGGAGTGAGAGATAGTTTGGTAAAGGTATAGCATGTTCTATATGTAATAGTTATTTGAATGACTCTTACCATAATATGTTAGGTTAACATAGCAGTTGGTTATTTATGCCTCATATAACCTACACTTATTCAGCCTGTTGTTCACTATTCTTTATTTATTTTAAATTGCCTTTCAAATGTCTATTCTTGTTGTTGGCTTTTATCAAATAAATTTCCCCCAAAAATGCGACTTATACTCCAGTGCGACTTATATATGTTTTTTTTTTTCTTCTTTATCATGCATTTTCGGCAGGTGCGACTTATACTCCGAAAAATACGGTACTTTGTATTGTGTGAATTATAATTAAATTATTCAGATGTTGGTCCTGTGATGAGGCTGCGACTTGTCCAGGGAGTACGCCGCCTTCAGCCCGAATGCAGCTGAGATAGGCTCCAGCGCCCCCTGCAACCCCAAAAAGGGCCAAGCGGTAGAAAATACATGGATGGAGATATGTTTGAACTAGACACTTCACAGAGTTTCCTAAAGTTCTTACCCTGAAACCAATCGAATGACATCCCCCCCTTTAAAAATGTAGGGAATTGCATTTAAATGTAGAGTAGTAAAGCAAAAAGAACAGACTCTGCTTCTGAGAATCAGCCTGGCCAGTCTGGGCCTGGTAGTACTCCTCACACAAGGCCGTCAGGGCACAAACCACAGCAGCCTGCCGGCACACAAAAGCTAGAATAGTAAGTACAATTGTCCCACTGGTGCTCCTACACGAACAACTGAGCATTATTGCCTTTGCAAAGGTTAATTATTCATCAAGAAAAAAAGATGCTCAGTAAAATTGCGTAATGTTTGGTCCTACCACAATGCCGTCCTTAGCGCCGCTGGAGACGAGATACAGAGTCTTGATGGTGTCGTCAATAAGCCACTGCCAGCCAGCTGCAAGGCAGTAGTACACTTGGTCAGGGACACATACTGTACAAGCCTGTCATTTAACCACATGACTCACTGATGACTGGGTCGCTCTTGAAGGGCATTTTGGACAGGGAAAGCTTTTCTATAAGTCTGCACACTGCAAAAAAACATAACTCAAACTCTTACTCGTGTCAGTTTGATCTTGTTGCATTTTCATTTTTTTTTAAGATTGACTCACTCGCTGGCCTCATCAGCTCTCCACCAAAACCCCTGCACAACATTGCAAAAACAATACTTCGGTTTTCTGATCATGAAACGTTAGGAATGTTTGATTTGTTTTCGTCCTACCTGTACTGTTTCCTGTCTTGAAGCTATAAGTGGGTCAACACATGGTATTTAGCAAAAGTGTGAGTTATTGGCCCCAGTTTTATACGCTGTGAAGCACGCATTACCTTCTGATGAATATCTTTCAACGCCTCCACACATTGTGAGGGAATGATGTCTACTACAGTCCTGTTTAGGAATGGAGTTTGCTTTGAAGTGATGCATCTGTGGCTGTGAGCAGTGTCCTCTACAAAACTTTTACCTGCTGCTGTGCAGGCCCAGTTTGTAGAGCGCGTGCACGACCTCAGCGCACGCCAAGATGGCCCCGTGGCGACCGTGAAGGTCGGGAGCCACTGCCATGAGCAACAGCCGCGGCAAAACTGCAAACAAACAAGACAGAAAGCGCAATTTGTTTCCAATAATTGTAGGGTTCAGTCAAAGATGTGCTTCTTGAGGAATTTAACTTTCAAGTAAACGGGTATGGTGACATTGCTTACCTGAAGTCGCCATGTAATCAGGGGCTTGAGGCGTCAGGTTGTGGAGGGCTTTGGATGTGAGCTCTCGAATGGCACTGAAAAAAAATAAAATAATAATAAAAATATCTAAAAAAAAATGCACTGTAGGTATAGAAAACAGTTCAAGTTGAAGAAGCAATGATTGTCTCTGGACGCTCCCCTTTCCTCTCCCTTATCTCTCCTGCTTGCTTCTTTGTCTTTTCTTAACTTTCTTGTTGCCTCTTTTTGCACTGCTCTCCAAATCTAAACATAGGAGCTATTTACCTGGCCTCAACAAAATTGACAAGATCTTGGGTTTGGGGGAACCTGCTGTTGTGACTAAGCGGTTGATGCCGGACACACGACCGACTCTTGGGAGAAGAAGGAGGGCCGACCCTTTTCTGTCGAGGATGTGAAGCTATCTACCTATTTGGAATTATGACAACAGGACATCTGCTGATTGGAGTAAGCGTTGCTCTGGTTTGTCGACAAATTGGAAGTTGCTGGCAGTCTTCAAAGTACCCCAAAACTGCCACAAATGATTGGAGGATGCGGGAAGAACTGTGGATCACATCGGACTGTCTACCCTGCAGTTTTTCAGGACCAGTCATTGACAATTTAGAGTGAAAAGCAAATTGTATTTTCACTCGCATACAAAATCTATCATACACAATCCAACATGGATTGTTTCCCTGGCTTGGAGACTCTCCTGAAGGACAGTGCTGTGAAGACACAACAAACTCCCTTCTTGTCTCTCATGGACACACACCTGTTGTTGTTGACTTTGGACTAGCGACTGCACAATACATCAAGGCCGCGGAGCAGAGACACACTACGGGCTTACACACACACACACACAACCACAAAAATATACGCCACACATACACACAACACACCCCCAACCCAACGCCCTCGACGCAAATCCCATAGGGGTGATGAATGGATGGTCAGCGCCTGAGAGCAGTGGCCTACCATAATGACCCCAAACTCCCTTCCCTCTGTTACTAGATATCTGGATATGTACGTTGTAATATGTATATGTGCTTTGCTATGGAAGTTTTTTCCCACTCCAGACTGGGCCCCCTTAGGAGCCCAGTCTAGATTGTATTTTTTTACTCATCCTTCCCCAGCGTTTACCTTTTTCCCATCTTTTATGGGGCGCCTTATGGCGACCCATCAGCGTTCTTGTTCTGTAACCCTCTACACTGTTTTTTTGTCTCATCTTGAACAGGTTTGTGCTGAAAACGAAGTTTTGTTGTACTTGTGCAATGACAATGAAGACCTATCTATCTACTAGGTCTGGCGAAATTATTCTCTGCATTTGACCCATCCCTTGTTCACTCCATTGGGAAGAGGGGAGCAGTGAACAGTTGCGTGGGCCACACCTGGGAATTATTTTTAGTGATTTAACCCCCAATTCCAAACCTTGATACTGAGTGCCAATCAGGGAGGTAAAGTCTCCCATTTTTATAAGAACTTACCTGTCCCAGTGGTTGATCTTCATGGCTACCAAGTGGTCAATCATTACATTGGTGTACTCGGGAAAACTGGAAATGTAAACACTGACAAAAGAAACAAAAAACAAGAAATTGAACATTAAAACACTGGAACTGGTTGATGTAGATGCTCAAATCGGCTGTTCACATTTACTTTACAAGAGAGAGGGGTAGGATATTTCTCTTGTTGCCTTATTTGTATTTGACTTTATCAATTGTATTTATATTATCATTTGGTGCCGCCGGGACACAGCAGGAGGGGATAGGAAGAGGGAAAAAAGGAAGACAGGGTGGGAAATTGTGGGGACAAAAGGGGGATAAGGCAGAGAGACAACAACAACAACAACAACAGCGAACACAACAACAACAACATCAGCAAATAGGATATGTACCAATATGATTGTAAAAGTGGTAGCAAAGAAGCAGTTAGCGAAATAAATAATACATAAATGACAATGAGCATTTTTACACTACAACTGGAGCAATACAAATACCAATATAAATAGCGCTATTGATAATGAACAATAGCAATAATTGACCTCTGTAATCAACAATACAGTTGTTCAAATGCAACAATACATATACATAATGATAACTAGAGATACAAAATAATGCAGAAAAATGGAGGGAAAGAAAGAGGAGCCAGCTATATTAACCTTGTAGATTGTTATAGTAACAATAGATCAAGCTTTTTCAGTGTGCCATGTGTTACCCAGTTTACTCTAGGGCAACAACGTTAATTTATGCTTGATAAAACATGATTATGTGCATTTAATTTTCCTGAGGGAATTCTCTTGAAGGAATCAATAAAGTACTATCTATGTATGAGTATGTGTATGTATATGTACCTGTATATGTACAGTATGTACAGTGGGGCAAAAAAGCCTTTAGTCAGCCAGCGATTGTGCAAGTTCTCCCACTTAAAATGATGACAGAGGTCTGTAATTTTCATAATAGGTACACTTCAACTGTGAGACAGAATGTGAAAAAAATAAATCCAGGAATTCACATTGTAGGAATTTTAAAGAATTTATTTGTAAATTATGGTGGAAAATAAGTATTTGGTCACTTCAAACAAGGAAGATCTCTGGCTCTCACAGACCTGTAACCTCTTCTTTAAGAAGCTTTTCTGTCCTCCACCCGTTACCTGTATTAATGGCACTTGTTTGAACTCGTTATTTGTATAAAAGACACCTGTCCACAGCCTCAAACAGTCAGACTCCAAACTCCACTATGGCCAAGACCAAAGAGCTGTCAAAGGACACCAGGAAAAGAACTGTAGACCTGCACCAGACTGGGAAGAGTGAATCTACAATAGGCAAGCAGCTTGGTGTGAAAAAAATCAACTGTGGGAGCAATTATCAGAAAATGGAGGACATACAAGACCACTGAAAATCTCCCTCGATCTGGGACTCCACGCAAGATCTCATCCCGTGGGGTCAAAATGATCATGAAAACTGTGACCAAAAATCACAGAAATACACGGGGGGACCTGGTGAATGACCTGCAGAGCGCTGGGACCAAAGTAACAAAGGTTACCATCAGTAACACACTACGCCGACAGGGAATCAAATCCTGCAGTGCCAGACGTGTCCCCCTGCTTAAGCCAGTGCATGTCCAGGCCCATTTGAAGTTTGCCAGAGAGTACATGGATGATACAGCAGAGGATTGGGAGAAAGTCATGTGGTCAGATGAAACCAAAATAGAACTTTTTGGTATAAACTCAACTCGTCGTGTTTGGAGGAAGAAGAATACTTAGTTGCATCCCAAGAACGCCATACCTACTGTTAAGCATGGGGGTGGAAACATCATGCTTTGGGGCTGTTTTTCTGCTAAGGGGACAGGACGATTGATTCGTGTTAGGGAAAGAATGAATGGGGCCATGTATCGTGAGATTTGGAGCCAAAACCTCCTTCCATCAGTGAGAGCTTTGAATGGTTGACCAAATACTTATTTTCCATCATAATTTAAAAATAAATTCTTTAAAATTCCTACAATGTGAATTCCTGGATTTTTTTTCACATTCTGTCTCTCACAGTTGAAGTGTACCTATGATGAATATTACAGACCTCTGTCATCATTTTAAGTGGCAGAACTTGCACAATCGCTGGCTGACTAAATACGTTTTTGCCCTACTGTATACGTATGTTTGTACAGTGAATGTATATGTACAGTATGTGCTCGGTTGGGAGAAGAATAAAGCATTTGCAAAAAGTGACAAAAAAGCACAAAAAGCAAAAATGTATAGTTTCAGGACTATAAATCACCTTTCTTCAGTCGCTTATTTTTATTTTTTAACATCACACACAAGACGGAGGCATCTGTGACTGCTTGATTTTTCCCTAGTCAAAAAAGTGTATTGAAGAGTCTAATTATTTGCTTAATTGGCACCAACTATCCCTCCGACTTTGTCTTCTTATTGTGTTGGAGCAGGTGTTTTACAATGTGTTTATGAATGAGTGCACAGGCAGGGCCAAATCTAATGCTGGCGCTCCAGATTTGTGTTGTGCTGCCACAAATCACACACTGATGAAGGAAACCCCTTTCTTAGCCCGCCCCCTCTGTGTATACCCTATAAACTGTATCTCCTATAAAAAAAAAAAGCAGGCATCCCTCTACCTACACGAGGCGCAAAAAGAAATGTTTAATCACTAACCAATATTGTTGAAGTAACTGATACTAAAAACAAGCTAAGTGTGGAGCAATACAACTAGACCTAGTTTGTGGTCTGCTGAACAAGTGCATATTTGTGTAATAAAGGCAACTATCTGTCAAATATAGGAGCTGCAAGTTTGATCATTGTGTTTTTCTTAAGCAACAATAGGCTAATCTAGCATGATGTTCGGTCAAAAGGTGACTGTAATGTTTGCAATGTCGGTCACATAGCTAAGCTGCTGTTGCTAACCTTTGTGTTATATTGCATTATACAATTGCAGCGTTACAGTGTATATGTAAAATGTGTCAAATCAGAGTGGTATTTTTTGTCTCTTAATGAGTGCCCAGTGTACTGTATTTGTGTGAATATCGGTATTACTGCATGTATTTTCCTACCTGGTCTTCAGATAGCAGTTGTTGCGATTTCCCACTGCATGGTAGTCGGCTGCAGTTGCAATGTCAATACCATGTGGAAATGTCCCCTGTTGATTGACAGACAAACACGCCAATTCAGCCCAGAGGAACGTGGCCACACACTTGAAGAGTGATTTAGAGCTGAGTGACAGTTAGGGACTGTGGTTCGCTCCTGCCCTGAAGCTGTACTGGAAGGCTATTCCAGCTTCAAACGTTTTCATGAGCACTACAAGTTGTATCATGAAGACCTAGACACTATTTTGACAGCAAATAAGCTTAAAAATAAATCACGGTAAAGGTGTACGAACCCCGTTTCCATATGAGTTGGCAAATTGTGTTAGATGTAAATATAAACATAATACAATGATTTGCAAATCCTTTTCAACCCATATTCAGTTGAATATGCTACAAAGACAACATATTTGATGTTCAAACTCATGAACGTAATTTTTTTTGTGCAAATAATAACTTAAAATTTCATGGCTGCAACACGTGCCAAAGTAGTTGGGAAAGGACATGTTCACCAGTGTGTTACATCACCTTTTCTTTTAACAACACTCAATAAACCTTTGGGAACTGAGGAAACTAATTGTTGAAGCTTTGAAAGTGGAATTCTTTCCCATTCTTGTTTTATGTAGAGCTTCAGTCCTTCAACAGTCCGGGGTCTCCGCTGTCCTATTTTACGCTTCATAATGCGCCACACATTTTCCATGGGAGACAGGTCTGGACTGCAGGCGGGCCAGGAAAGTACCCGCACTCTTTTTTTACTAAGCTACGCTGTTGTAACACTTCCTGAATGTGGCTTGGCATTGTCTTGCTGAAATAAGCAGGGGCGTCCATGAAAAAGACGGCGCTTAGATGACAACATATGTTGTTCCAAAACCTGTATGTGCCTTTCAGCATTAATGGTGCCTTCACAGATGTGTAAGTTACCCATGCCTTGGCCACTAATGCACCCCCATACCATCACACATGCTGGCTTTTCAACTTTGCTTGGATAACAGTCTGGGATGGTTCGCTTCCCCTTTTGTCCGGATGACACGATGTCGAATATTTCCAAAAACAGTTTGAAATGTGGACTAAACAGACCACAGAACACTTTTCCACTTTGCATCAGTCCATCTTAGATGATCTCGGGCCCAGAGAAGTCGGCGAGGTTTCTGGATGTTGTTGATAAATGGCTTTCGCTTTGCTTAGTAGAGCTTTAACTTGCACTTACAGATGTAGCAACCAACTGTATTTAGTGACAGTGGTTTTCTGAAGTGTTCCCTAACCCATGCGGTGATATCCTTTAGAGATTGATGTCGGTTTTTGATACAGTGCCGTCTGAGGGATGGAAGAGGTCACGGTCATTCAATGTTGGTTTCTGGCCATGCCGCTTACGTGGAGTGATTTCTCCAGATTCTCTGAACATTTTGATGATATTATGGAGCGTAGATGTTGAAATCCCTCAATTTCTTGCAATTGCACTTTGAGAAAGGTTGTTCTTAAACTGTTTGACTATTTGCTCACGCAGTTGTGGACAAAGGGGTGTACCTCGCCCCATCCTTTCTTGTGAAAGACTGAGCATTTTTTGGGAAGCTGTTTTTATAGCCAATCATGGCACCCACCTGTTCCCAATTAGCCTGCACACCTGTGGGATGTTCCAAATAAGTGTCTGATGAGCATTCCTCAACTTTATCAGTATTTATTGCCACCTTTCCCAACTTCTTCGTCACGTGTTGCTGGCATTGAATTCTAAAGCTAATGATTATTTGCAAAAAAAATAAAATGTTTATGAGTTTGAACATCAAATATGTTGTCTTTGTAGCATATTCAACTGAATATGGCTTGAAAAGGATTTGCAAATCATTGTATTCTGTTTATATTTACATCTAACACCATTTCCCAACTCATATGGAAACGGGGTTGGTAATATGAAGTAGTATGGTACAATGGTGTAATCACAGACCTGTCTGCCGACGTTCTCCTGGAAAGCGGCCTGAGACAGAGTGAGACAATAACAAGTTGAATTCTGTCACCACTCAACTGATAGGTTATGATAATTGATACGAATGCCAAATACGTACAGAGGCAGCTCTGCGGCAGCTGACTTCTCGATCAAACACGGTGGTGACCTGCAAAGAGCTGTGGAAAAGCACATATACATTAGACACTTCATTTTGTTGATTAATAGAAGTTGAGTGAGAGGAGCCAGATGAGGTGGCTCGGGCATCTGGTCAGGATGCCACCCGAACGCCTCCCTAGGGAGGTGTTTAGGGCACGTCCAACCGGTTGGAGGCCACGGGGAAGACCCAGGACATGTTGGGAAGACTATGTGTCCCGGCTGGCCTGGGAACGCCTCGGGATCCTCCGTGAGGAGCTAGACGAAGTGGCTGGGGAGAAGGAAGTCTGGACTTCCCTGCTTAGGCTGCTGCCCCCGCGACCCGGCCTCGGATAAGCGGAAGATGATGGATGGATGGATGGTAGAAGTTGATTTCGAACATTACATATATTCCCTCTCGCTTTAAATCAGCTTTCACCAACCTTTTTCAAACCAAGAGCTACTTCTTGGGTACTGATTAATGCGAAGGGCTACCAGTTTGATACACACTTAAATAAATTGCCAGAAATAGCCAATTTTCTCAATTTACCTTTAACTCTATGTTATTATTAATAATTCATGATATTTATCTTTGTGGAAACACTGATCATCCTAATAGTTTATCACAATAATAATATATATTTGATGACATGTTTTTAATAGGTTAAAATCCAATCTGCACTTTGTTAGAATATATAACAAATTGGATCAAGCTATATTTCTAACAAAGACAAATCATTATTTCTTCTAGATATTCCAGAACAAAAAAATTTAAACAAATTCTAAAGACTTTGAATTAAGATTTAAATTTGATTCTACAGATTTTCTAGATTTGCCAGAATATTTTTTGGGAATTTTAATCATAATAAGTTTGATGAAATATTTCACAAATATTCTTTGTTGAAAAAACAGAAGCTAAAATGAAGAATTAAATTAAAATGTATTTATTATTCATTACAATAAAAAAAAAATAAAAAAAATTACTTGAACATTGATTTAAACTGTCAGGAAAGAAGAGGAAGGAATCTAAAAGGTAAAAAGGTATACGTGTTTAAAAATCCTAAAATCGTTCTTAAGGTTGTATTTTTTCCTCTAAAATGGTCTTTCTGAAAGTTATAAGAAGTAAAAAAATATATATGAATTTATTTAAACAAGTGAAGACCAAGTCTTTAAAATATTTTCGTGGATTTTCAAATCTATTTGAGATTTGTCTCTCTTCGAATTAAAAATGCAGAGCAAAGCGAGACCAGCTTGCTAGTAAATAAATAAAACTTAAAAATCAGAGGCAGCTCACTGGTAAGTGCTGCTATTTGAGCTATTTTTAGAACAGGCCAACAGGCGACTCATCTGGTCCTTACGGGCGACCTGGTGTTGGTGACCCCTGCTTTAAATCAAGCCCGAAAGGAGTAGGAAGAAGCAAAGCTTATTTAATCATTCCTCCTGTCAACTTAATCGCAATTACTAACAAACACATTAGTTCTTGTTCTCAATTTCCAACATAATTTGTATCTAATAATTCTAAATATGAGTGTTCGGAATAGTTAAAACCGTTACGTTTCACTTCTTGAGATAATATCTTGTTTTTCAATAGTTCCATTTATATGTCACAATTCTTTTTGGATTTGTAAACACTTGTAGTTCCAATAGCCTCTTAAAGGTGATAATATTAGCACATTGACTGATTTGCTTCATCTATTCCAGTGGTTCTCAAATGGGGGTACTTGAAGGTATGCCAAGGGGTACGGGAGATTATTTTGAAATATTTTAAAAATAGCAAAAATTCAAAAATCCTTTATAAATATAATTATTGAATAATACTTCAACAAAATATGAAAGTAAGTTCATAAACTGTGAAAAGAAATGCAACAATGCAATATTCAGTGTTGACAGCTAGATTTTTTGTGGACATGTTCCATAAATATTGATGTTAAAGATTTCTTTTTTTGTGAAGAAATGTTTAGAATGAAGTTGATGAATCCAGATGGATCTCTATTACAATCCCCAAAGAGGGCACTTTAAGTTGATGATTACTTCTATGTGTAGAAATCTTTATTTATAATTGAATCACTTGTTTATTTTTCAACAAGTTTTTAGTTATTTTTATATCTTTTTTTCCAAAAAGTTGAAGAAAGACCACTACAAATGAGCAATATTTTGCACTGTTATACAATTTAATAAATCAGAAACTGATGACATAGTGCTGAATTTTACTCCTTTGTCTCTTTTTTTTCAACCAAAAATGCTTTGTTCTGATTAAGGGATGCTTGAATTAAAAAAATGTTCACAGGGGGTACATCACTGAAAAAAGGTTGAGAACCACTGATCTATTCCATCATCAAACCCCACAGTTTTGTACGTGCATGCAAATAATTTCAGTTAAGAGTTTTCTCTCAGATTGCACTCCTCTTTTGTTGATAATAATTATTGTGCATTATTGGGTAGCAGGTTATAGTTTGATTTGTTCATAATTTTAGCTGTTTGTAAATGCACCAAATCAGCTAAAATGGTTTCATTAGGGACAATTTAATATGAATTAATAACATAGAGTCTGTCTATACTCCATGTGACGGAGGTTTTAATTGAACGGTATGTTTGTTATTACCGGTATGACTCTGATATTGATTGACATTTGTTATTAGCAGGAATAACCAGCAGACAGAAGAAAGAAGGAGAAACCTCCTTTTGGTGCCAAGGCTAAATGAATGCAGATTCAAGTGATTGATGGTGATATTGGACAAGTGACATGGTGTCAGTATGGTTTGCACACAGAGTCTGAGGCTCTTTTTAACTTAACAGCGGTCTTAAGAAGCAACAGTAAAACCCTGCCATCGCTGCAGCAACACAGCACCTCCTCATTATGCACCAATTATCACGGCGAGCAAGTGCGTTAACGATCCCGGGAATTCTAAGCATCAGCATTAGAACCCAAGCAAGTCGTTTCTGTGTGTTCTCTATTAGTGTTGGTTTTGTATTTATTAACATTTGTTGGGGATGTTATTTCTTACTTTTAAGGTAATCAAATTACCATTCTTCTGTTCAAATTGAATTCCATAAAAATGAAAAGACATTGTTTTCCAAAAAAAAGCGTACGTTTTTTTCTATTAAAAAATTGTAGCTGTTCAGGGACCATGAGGCACTGAAACCGTTTCAATACTACCAAATAGGTACAAGTATCAGTTCAAATGTAAACAATATCCATTTCTATTCCAAAAACGGTTTGTTTGTTTTATGTCATTTCGGTGACATATTTATTTCACAGAAAAGAGTACTGAATATCATTTTTACAGCAAGATATAGAGAGCACACAAATCCACTCTTCATGAGGGCAGGATTATTACAACTAAAAGACATTGTAGAATTGCATAATCTATTAGTGATGTTCAAAGATAGAAAATAAGTTATTCTGAAGGACTTACAAAAGTTGTATTTGTGTTCACGTCTGAAGATGAGAAGCACAGAAGGCCGTATGATTTTAAACATCCAAGAGTGCCAACACATTTGAAAGAAATGTGCTTGTTTGTTGCTGCTGTGAAAGCATGGAATTCTCTAAAGAAAGACTTATAAAGTTGCAAGAATATCTTTGAATTTAAAAGAGTTACAAAAAGAGACAACTGGAATAATATCAAACTGATTTTTAACTTTGATTGGACGTGCCATTGTGAAAATTCTTAAACGAAAACTTAAAAAGTATGTTGGTGGAGAGAACAGTTATAAAGTCATCTAAAAAGGGGGGCAAATAAATATAAGAATATTATTCTTCCATCTGCTCCTTTCTGATCATGGAAATGTATAAGAAACAAAAAACATGAAAGTGTCAACTGTACGTGGCGTGTATATACCCTATTTCCTTGAATTACCGCCGGGTATATAGTATGCGCCTGCCTAGAATTACTGCCGGGTCAAACTCGTTTCGCTAAATAATTAGCGCATACTTAGCATTACCGCCGGCTCAGGATTAACGCCGGGTCAAACTCCTTTCGCAAAATATTATTTTTATTAGCGCATGTCTAGAATTTCCGCCAGGTCGAACTTGTTTCGCCAAATAATTAGCATATGCCTAGAATTTCCACCGGGTCAAACTCATCACGTCACGAGTGACACTTCACCTGTCATCAATTTCAAAATGGCATGGAAATATCATATTGCACATGTACGAAAAAAGATGTCTAAGAGTATTTTTATATTAAACAAGGTAAAATATGTGTTAGATCATAGGGCAATGCGTATATTGTATTCTGCACTTATATTGCCATATATCAGCTACTGTGTGGAAGTGTGGGGGAACACAAATAAGAGCAACATAAAGGCATTGTATTAATTACAGAAAAGAGCTATAAGGATTATTCATAAAGTACATTACTTAGAACACACTAAAATATTATTTATTAACTCTGGACTATTGAAACTACAGGAGCTATTAAAGCTACACATTCTGTGTCATGTTTAAGGCTAGAAGTAATACATTACCAGCAAATTTACAAAAAATGTTTGTCATCACTTCTGAGAATACAGGGCATAGAAGAAAAGGTCATTTCAAACAGCAATATTCAAGGACAACTTTAAAACAAATGTGTACATCAGTGGTGGGGGTAAAATTGTGGAATTCGAGATAAAAAACTGTAAAAATATTATCCAATTGAAAAAAATATATAAAGATAGAACAATAAGATCATATGAACAGCCATAAGTGTTTACATTTTGTTCTTTATTTATTATTTTACTTAGTTTTTTTGTCTGGTTTTGTATTTGCTCTGTATCCTTCCGTGAGGTGTATATTATTATTATTATTTTCTCTGTTTGGTTTATACTTTTATGAAGTTTTGCACTTGTTGTGTTTTTTTGTGGGTTTTTTTTTTTTGATTGTTTCATTACATTTGGATATATGTGTCAGTGTAAATGATATTCATGCAGTAAGATAATCTATTATGTCAAAGGGGACAAGAAATCATAAGATTTTCTTCATCCTGCTCGTTCTCAGGCATTGGTGTGTGAATTTAAATTGTATAATTGAGGTATAATTATGTATCGTTCAAAATGCACATCAATGAATGAGATGAATAAAAATGAAATGAAAATGGAGGAGGCTGATTTCAATCATTTGGAATCACATAAAGAGAAGAAGATTAAGAGCTATCAGTAGAATTTAAGGTCCAAGCTATTGAATATGCTAAAAAGAACAGTAAGCAGCTATGTTTTATTAATATACCGTAGCTGCGTGTGTCAATATGAGTCATTAAATGACTCCCGCCTCCTGGTGGTAGAGGGCGCTAGTGATCCTTCTTGCGACAACTCGGCTGCAGAAGAAGTGACAACTAGCAGCAAGAGTGAGCAGTGATCGTTTATTTTTTTTCCTCTCGCTTGCACTTTTAACATGGAGGATTACATATCTAAAATAAAACAGTTTTCTAAACTGGACTTTCAATCGAAGCAGGAGGTCATAAAGGAAGATCTCCATCGAGACAGAGAGACTTTTAAAACTGAAGAAAGATAAGGAAGACTTTTATAAACAAGTTATCGATGCTTTTGATTAGAAGGAGCTGCGCATGGACTTCATTTATAAGTAAAGGTAAGACCATAATAACTTTTTTTTTATTAAATGTGCTTTTCATGATGGTATCCTTACATTACACTCAGATTTATAAGCGCAGACCTAAATTTACTGCATGCCTTTGGTAAGCGACGGAGTGAGAAGAGGTTTTAAATTAATTAGCGCCCCGGCCGGCGGCAATTCAAGGAAATACGGTATGCATTTTCCTGAAAGGAATAAAATGAAATGATGATAAAACACACTATCACCTTACATGACATCCAGGAAGTGGCTGTCTAAAAAACATATTCCATCTGTCTAGAATGTTTCTACAGTAGCACACCAATAACACCGCATGCTTCTCTCTCGTACGACTACTTGTGTCTTCGGGAGCAGGGAGCTGTGACACGTGACAGCCCGAGATAAACTACTTTCTGCAAAACACTTGATTGTTCTTTGCTAAGGGTCATTTTCAGACCTGGAGCTGGACCGCCCTCGCCTTCAGACGGTCACAATTGCACTTCAGATAACTTTTTTGTTTGTACGTTGTGCCTAAACGAGTATTAATGAGTAAACACCGAGTCTGTGAGACAGGAAAAAAAAAATGTGTCGTTCCCACAGTTCCGCGTCCTCTTTCAAAAGTCATCAGGCTGAATGGCGCAGGAACCAGCTTGCTAAAATCCCCGCTGCCAAGCAGTGACCGAAACCTGCAGCAACAGGCGAAACCTGGCGATCCAGTAGGCAAGGGCAAAGGAGGGTGTCGTCGTGGCGACGCTAGGGGATCTAACCGACACTGCAGAGCTGGTCTGCACAGTCACAGTCGCAGGCCGCAGGTCGGTACATGCACTGCCGTCGAGTCACTCCTGAGAAAAAGACTGACGCAACAGTGTGGCCTCATTTTGCAGCTCAGCACCGTGCCAGTTACAGATTGCACCTCATTGTCACGACACGATGAGATGCTAACCAAGTATCGATTAAATGTGTTTGCATCTCAACTGCATTTGCACTCCTAAAGCATAAGATTTGATTTGGTCTTGTTTTTATCTTAGTTTGTGCTTCTGGATTCTGGAAGTACCTTACCTGGCAATTTGATTGACAAACGGCTTGAGCTCTTTAGGATCATACGCCCTGGCAAAGGACCAACACACGTAGCACGCTGCGTCGCGGACATTGGAGCCAATGCTGCATGCTCCCCTCTTCTCGTCATAGGTCAGGGACTTGATGATGAGTGGCACAACTGAAAGGGAAACAAATTGTTAGCTTTAATTCCCTCAATAATTCAAACCTGGTGTGTGATTACTACAGTGTACTTTATCGGTATAGAATTCAAAGTAGCCGGTGACAGTATAGAGGTGCATCTCAAATTAAACTATAATGCGTATTAAAATATTTCAGGATTTCAATTCACACTAAGATATTACAAGGCTGAGGATTTTTTTTGCAGTTCAATGAGTGAATGAAATAAGTTGATTTGGGTCATATAATCAACCATCAACCATTTTGTGTGATCCATTTAACAGCTCAAATGAGACATATTTAACAATCACACACATTTACACACAAAAAGAAAAGTAAAAAAATGACCAGGAAAAGGAACAGGCTGAAATCCAAAGCCTATATTTGCCTATCCTATACCTTCGCGGAAAATAAGATTACCTGGAACATCAACATTAAAAAAAAAAATCAATGGAATGAAAGTAATTGTTACTATATTTTATCCATCAATCCATCCATCCATTTTCTACCACTTGTCCTTTTTAGGGTCGTTGGAGCCAATCTCAGCTGCATTCGGGCGATACGCGGGGTACACCCTGGACAAGTCGCCACCTCATCGCAGGGCCAACACAGATAGACAACATTCACACACTAGGGACCATTTAGTGTTGCCAATCAACCTATCCCCAGGTGCATGTCTTTGGAGGTGGGAGGGGCCTATCCCCAGGTGCATGTCTTTGCAGGTGGGAGGAAGCCGGAACACCCGGAGGGAACCCACGCAGTCACGGGGAGAACATGCAAACTCTACACAGAAAGATCTCTAGCCCATGATTGAACCCAGGACTACTCAGGACCTTCGTATTGTGAGGCAGATGCTCTCTTCATTCAATTGAAGTTAAAAAGCGGCTTTGGAGCAATCAAAGTTGCTCACACGGTCACTAAGGCGGCCACTATGTTTGACACATCAACTTAATGTGTATTATATTTATCCATGACAGCGTTTTCGTTGTAAATTGTGAGGTGTGTGTTAAAATCATGGTTGTTTTTACAAATGATGACAGATGTGAACAAGAGCATGTATTGTCTTTGTGTGATGATGTAAATGAGCTGTGGTTGTATTGTATATTAAGTATGTGTCCATGAAAGGGCATTTTATGACTTTTCTTATTTGATTATGTGATATGGTATGATTTTATTGTAATATTTGTATTGCATGATTTTTGTATCCCTTTAATTTAGGTAGCCAGGGACTGCAGATGGAAATGAGCTACTTAGCTATAATCAGAACATATCTGTCTTTGAGTTTAATGTTTCTGTGCATTGTCCCTTCAAATTAAGACTAAACTAAACTAGACTAACCCATCTTCCACCATTTCACCTTTCAATGTTTTCTAAAACCTCAAAGAACTACATGTCTTCAACTCACTGAGCCTGTTCCACCACTTAACTCCTAAAATTAAAATACATTTGTATTTTATATTCCTTCTTACTTTAACTATTTCAAAATCAAATATCCCCCATAAATCATAGTTTTCTCCTCCTATTTTAAATAACCTAAGAATACAAGCTAGAAGGCTGTTGTTCTTTCCTCTAAACATAATTTCAATTGCTTTTAAAAACAATATCTGAACATTTGTACACATTACAAGTTATAAATAATGGATTGGTATGTTCATAGTAGCACGCTTTGTGTATTATTCTAATGACCCTTTTTTTAAGTTTATTTATTGGGTCTATGTTTGTTTTATAAACATTCCCCAAACTTCAACACAACATGTTAGATATGGAAAAATAAAAGAACAATATAACATATGCAGACATTTCTTAATCAGCATGTGTCTTACTTTATAAAGTATAACAATGGATATGGATATTTTTCCCTTTATATATTTAATATGCGGTTTACAAAATAATTTATGATAAACAATTATTATTCCCAAGAATTAAGTTCCATATACTTGATCAATTTCGTCTTGATTTAATGGTACTTCACAATTTGTCCTTGCACCACTAAACACCATAAATTTAGTTTTCTTATCATTTAATGATAACTTATTAATATCAATCTTTTTTTTTTAGCTGAATCAAGTCAACCTCTATTATCCTCAACTCTTCCTTCAAGTCTTCTCCTGAACAATATACATTTGTATCATCTGCAAACATAATACATTTCCATTTATTAGATACTGGACAAATATTATTTAAATAAAGTATAAAAAACTTAGGTCCCAATACCGAGCCTTGCCGAGTCATTTCCTGACTAGAGCGTAAACCAGCAGCTTACGACTGTTGCCAGCTGTTCAGACAATAATGGTTGTGTGTTGACTAGGGGTGTAACGGTATGTGTATTTGTATTATACCGTTTCGGTAAGGGGGTTCCGGTTTGGGTCGGAGGTGTACCGAACGAGTTTCCACACAAACTTATTAAGCTAAAGTTTTAACAAGCTGCTCTGCTCCGTTCTACTTCTGTCTTCTACACAGCAGACAGCATTGTCCCACCCACACAACCATCTGATTGCTTACATATATAGCAGTAACAGCCAGTCAGCAGTGCCTATTCAGAGCGGTAACAACCAATCAGCAGTACGTATTCAGCGTGGAGCAGATAGGTGTTTAGCAGGTGAGCAGTGGACTCTCCACAAACTATAATAAACACCTCCCAGTCAACGTTTTAGATGACGTTCTAGAAACAAACTGCAGCTCAGCTAGCTCGCAGTCCTGGCTTGAGGTGAAGGCTGATTAACTTTTAGCGTAACGTTAGCTCATTTTGCGGTGTGTGTGTGTGTGTTAGCTTAATGTGTGGTGTATGTGTGTGTGCGCGTGCGTGCGTGCGTATGCTAGTGATATAATAATGTAAATGCATCATTAAGCCTACATTAACTGCATGATGTTCAGGGATTAATAGTCTCTTCAATTGCTATTGTACTATTTTTTCAGCTATAGTTACATTAATCATTAGTAATGTAGCAGCCTAGTTTCCCTGCTATCACATGTTGATGAAAATATAACATTTACATAATAAAAGTCAACTACAGGCTTCCCAAATGCTGTGATAAATTAAGCATGACGAGTTTACTTGAAACTGTTTAATGTTGCACTTTTTATATGTAGAAGAAAAGTTTTGTCATTTTTTTAAATCTGAGCAACAAGTTGAGGCAGTTTAATGTTGATTAACGTGGGCAGAATTATTATAGTGTTCCCAATGTTAAAAAGATAAAGCTATTATTTAAAAATTTGGTAAATAAATAACCAAAAAATTAATCTTTTGTTGTTTTCGTACTGTACCAAAAATGAACCGAACCGTGACCTTTAAACCGAGGTATGTTCCGAACCCAAATTTTTGTGTACCGTTAGACCCCTAGTGTTGACTCATTTTCAGTGGATAGAAAATCTATACCGCTGTAAGAACTGGACACTACTCTAAAACAGGGGTCTTCAACGTTATCCAGGCCAAAGTCCCCCAAATCGATGGAAGGGGTGAGCGCGGGACCCCTTACTTAGCCTATATATCTTGGATGAAATGGTGTATTAAATTAAACTGGTCTTAAAAGTACCTTGTTAAATTGTGGTTTCTGAGATAGGGTATGCTTATTCCTCAGATGCTTGTGACTTTCTTTTTGTTGCGTTACAAAACGTTCAATTTTGCGATCCAAACACTTAAAACATAAGAAGGCTACTGGCTAATAATGGGCTCTCGGCCAACAGACAGGCCCAAATGTGATAGGGGAGTGTCCTCCTTGTTGCAAGGAAAGGTGAGTTTATTAGTAGATTTCACAGTACAGGTACAGTACTGGTCCTGGGCATGACGTTAAAGTGCATCCGGCAGTGGAGGCTCCTCTATGGGGTCTTGGGGCACTAGGAGGTTAACCCCTTTACTACTGTTACCCCAAGTGGCCCTTGGCAAAGGCCTAGTACCTTCCTGCCCCCTTGCCAGGGATACGGTGAAGACCTCAACGGTGGAGCAGGCGGAAGACGGTAGATTTAAGAACTACCACAACGGCTGCGATGGCGGAAGAAGGCTGCAGCAGAAAAGGGTCCCCAATCGTCTTAGACTCCATGCCACTGGACCCTGACCCAATTCTGTCAAGAATGGTGTGGTGACTGTCTGTGCACCAGTCTCCCCACCTTAAACTAAGTCACGCACAGGCATCCTCCATAAAGGGATATACCCCTACCAGGAGGATCGTCATACTTGTTCGAGTGACCGCCGATGATGACATATTCCGTACGACTGACCACTAAATGGAAACACCCGAATACGTTTTTTAACTTGTTTAAATTGGGGTCCATGTTAATCAATTCATGGTAATAAACGGGAATAAACCAGTGTGTCTCAGAATGTGTGCATTAATGACTGAAAGACATCTTCTGCCGCTATTTATCTGTTCACTACAGTGTGTTGGATCAATCTTATTTGTCCTTTCAACTAAAAATGTCATGAGCCCCCTGCAGAACCTCAGCAGACCCCCAGTTGAAGACCTCTGTTCGAAAGTATATCCGAACTTAGATTTATAGCAGAGGTTCTCAAACTTTTTTTTTTTAACCAAGTACAACCTCAGAAAAAACTTGGCTCTACAAGTACCACCACTATGACCAACATGAAAATACATTAGCGTAGTAAGCCTAAGTATTTATTAAAAACAAAGCGGAGGTTTTATTTGACAAGCATATTTAATATTGTTGGCCACTGTAACACTGCACAAAGTTTGAACAGTTACAATGTGTTTGAATATTTGATTAAGTGATTATTTGGTGTACCAATCGATGGAACCCACGTACCACTATGGCAGAGCCGTGTATGGAGATAGTATGGCCAACCCGGATTCAGGCCATCTCCTCAATGATTGGTCAAAAGGCACGCCCATGACTACAGAGCACCATGTATGCTAGCAACTTTGAGCTGATGCTATGTTGGCGGCGCTTTTTCGTTGTGTAAAAATGCCATGTTGTGCAGCATGGGGATGTACCACCCGTGTGAATAACCCAGAAAATGGTATGGGAAGTGAAGGTTCGCCTTCAACACTGGAGAGACGCCAACGACAGGGTCTTGTGCAAAGTAAACACATGATGCAGCAGAAAACGACAAGAGGAAGCGGCACATACCTTTGGAGTTGGCAGATTTGTTTAGAAGCCACATCCAGGAAGACGATTTAATGGGATTTCTGGATTAGGAGTGACAGATTGTTTGGTAAAGGTATAGCATGTTCTATATAAGATTTCATGGGATTTATGGATTAGGAGTGAGAGATAGTTTGGTAAAGGTATAGCATGTTCTATATGTTATAGTTATTTGAATGACTCTTACCATAATATGTTAGGTTAACATAGCAGTTGCTTATTTATGCCTCATATAACCTACACTTATTCAGCCTGTTTATTTATTTTAAATTGCCTTTCAAATGTCTATTCTTGGTGTTGGCTTTTATCAAATACATTTCCCCCAAAAATGCGACTTACGTATGTTTTTTTCCTTCTTTATTATGCATTTTCAGCCGGTGCGACGTATACTCCGGAGCAATTTATAATCCGAAAAATACGGTAACTAATTTCAAGAAATGTGTATTAAAATACACTATCCTTGAGTCTCAGTAACACTAAAATGATGCTTTTCAGTAACAGCATGGGAGAAAGTCAAACACAAATATAAATAGACTGTGCAGACATTTAAAGAGTAAACAAATCAAATTTGGGGTGTAAAAATAAAATAATAAAATGAACTGGAAATCTCACATAAAAATATAAAACATAAAGTGGCAAGAAATACGTCAATAATGAATAAAGCAAAATATGTTCTGGACCAAAAATGTACTGTTATGTGGAGTGTTACCATATCTGAGTTATTGTGCAGAAATATGAGAAAAAGTCATAATTTCTCCGTGATTGTTGAAGATTTTGGCAAAACGTTGGGTAGTAGGTTTTGTTTGTTGGTCGCTCTATGTATTCTTTAACATTTTATGCTGCGTCGCGGAGGTGTTAGAGAGCCCGCTGGTCACTAAACACTGTATGATAGTAGCAGCAATTATTATTTGACGAAATAAAAGCTTGCTTTATTGTAAGTTTATGAGCGGGGGTATGTTTAGAACTATATTTAGACACTATTTTGGTGTATTTTGTCAGGAAAACTAATGTCAAAATGACAGCAATTGCATGCTTTGGGTGACAGCCACACATAGCTTTGATAGCAAAAATGGTGTCTGTTGTTTATTTGGCCATACTCTCTTAATACACGACGCTGACGAGTGATAAACGTATCAGTTTTCCTTGCCCTTTTGTGGGTTCTTCCGAGGATGTCGTAGTCGTAATGGTTTGTACAGTCCTTTGAGGCATTTTAGACACTATTTTGGTGTATTTTGTCAGGAAAACTAATGTCAAAATGACAGCAATTGCATGCTTTGGGTGAAAGCCACACATAGCTTTGATAGAAAAAATGGTGTCTGTTGTTTATTTGACCATACTCTCTTAATACACGACGCTGACGAGTGATACACGTACCAATTTTCCTTGCCTTTTTGTGGGTTCCTCCGAGGATGTCGTAGTCGTAATGGTTTGTACAGTCCTTTGAGACATTTGTGATTTAGGGCTATATAAATAAATAAACATTGATTGATTGATTGATTGAGTTTGAGAGTCTAAGTTTTATAGTACTGTCCATTGAAAAGATACAATGACATAGTTATTGAAATGTAATGGGCATACTTATTTTTGTGAAATACCAGAACACATGCACCTCTTCTTGGTCACGTCTCGAAAGCACGTTTGAATATTCAGCGGCTGCGGCGACAATGCAGTCACTGCAGCCCACAAAAAGACACGGCGTGACCCGAAACAAAACCAGATGACTGAAGGCGCCCACCTTGGCGCATCATGCAAACCGTGGCTTGAGGCTTGACTAATATCAGGAACATTGATGTTGCCTGAGGCCCCTGCTGTTTGAGCGAAGGCCACACCCTCTGGGTGAGACAACACATCAGAAAGAGGAACTCACCACACAACTAATATCAATACACATGCTGGGTCACACACAAACACGCTCTCAAGTCATATTAGGAGCAGCTATCCCGACCAGACCCAGGAACTGCTCATCAGGCACGACTACCAGTTGGACTTAGAGCAGGTAAAAGCTATTTTAATAATTCCTAAAGAAAGTTACAATATGTTAGAATATTCTGACACTTTTGTGTCACTGGTGATGATTGTGCTCACTAATGTTCACGTGTGTATTATTTCACCAGCATGGAAGATTAATCTAAATATGATAGAAATAGACAAATATACTGCAAACATTTAACCTAAAAAAAACGATTTTAGAGCTAATTGGAGTTCTTTGTGAGGGAGTGGCAGAAACTTGAGGGACAACTTCTTGCGACAGCGCATGACAAGCAGGTTTCTCAGAGCAGCGACACAGTTTTAGGTGATGTTTCATCTCTAAGGCAGGTGCCAAAGAGTCTGGACACTTCTTTTTCTACATCCTGGGAAAGATTTGTGAGGAGTAAAGAAGCTTTTCCTCAGATTTGTTAGCGAGCACCAGTGAGCGAGTCACTGATGAATCTGCAGGTGTAGTCATGGGAAACAGGTGGCTCCAGGTTCCCACACAGCTAGCAGTGAGTTTGGGAAAGGAGCAAGTTACAGCAAGTCCATGTCAGTAAGTTAAACCAACACCTGCGTTGCAGCGGCTTTAGGACGAGGGATATTTGGTGGATTTATGCAGCTGCTAATTAACCCAAACCTCAAGGTGACAGCATACAAAGCGTCGGTCGGCATGCACATTTATTTGCATAAGTTTTGCATATTCAACCCTGTCTTGTTTGTCATCTAACCAGTTTGCAGCAACAGTTGTAGAAATACATTAGCCCTAGGGTGCACTGTTTTGGACGGATAGAGATTTTGCGCTAATATTTGCAAAAATGTATATTTTCCCAATGCGTTCTGGTATTTCATTTCACACAACTACCAGTATATTGGGTTCCTTTCAAGAGTGTGACTGGTTTTTTTTTTTTTTATGTTGCCATGGAATCAGACAATTGCTATTACTGTCTCTTTTACAGAAATTACTTGAGATTAGCTCAAATTTAAGTTAGAAGTTATGCTGCCATGTCTTTGCATATTTTTATGTAGTTGTTAGTGTGAGCCAGGTAACTTTTCTACTCTTATACCTGACTTACTGACTGTGTTGGTATTAAAGTCAAATTGACTCCATATTTGTTTACAAACCTTCCACTGTAGCCGTAAGGTTTTGCGCCACATCACCACTAAATTTGGTAGACACATACATGTTGGGGAATGAAAAGCACAGGTCTACACAATGTGAGGACGATGAATTGAAAAACATACTTGCTATCAAGCATCTTTGCAGGAACACGAGTCAGACTTAGCAGGAAATTACCTAAAAGTCATTGACCATTTGTCCAATGATCATAAAACTTTGAGGATAAATGTATTACATGTGTGAGAATCTTTGGCCACCTCATGAATCGATTACGATTTTGGTTCAGGAGCTATGATTTGATTAAAAATCAATTATTGATGCATCTTTATTTTATATATATTGATTCAGTTTTACATTTTTTTTGTTTTTCCAAACAAGCGTTCATCACTTGCAACTTTTAAAAACAGTGCATTTGTAATAAGAAATGTCCATCACTATTAATAAATTGATGGAAATGTGTGCAAACTATGATAAAGGAGCTGGTCAGATTTTTCGGTGAGGTGACTCGCTGCAGTCAGCCGAATTTACAACCGTCAGAATTACTTTATTTAACAAATAAATCGATTACCAATTATTGACATTAACTAATCGATTCTATAATTGTCCGTATCCGAATTGCGATGCATCTAAAAATCGAATATTGTATTTCCCCAACTCAATATGCTAGCATGTCTTCCAAAGTGTTTTGCACACAACCAATAGGGCAGACTACAAAGTCATGCTGAAAAACTAAGAGGCCATTGTCATGTGGACAGATGAATCTTAGAATGCCATTGTTGAGGGTAAAGCTGTGCTCACTGTTTTGTTTGTTCTGTTTTTTACAGACAAACTAGAGATGGACACTGCTCAAGAACGCAAGCCAAAAAGGCCTCACTACATTCCTCGACCGCTTGGGAAGCCATTCAAATACCGGTGTTTCCAGTGTCCATTTACCTGCAATGAGAAGTCCCACCTCTTTAACCATATGAAATATAACCTGTGTAAGAACTCCATCTCTCTGATGTCACAGAAAAATGGTCCAACGGCCCGACAGGACAAGACAGCAGCAAAGGCCACCCTGGTAATGTCAATGGACAGTCCAAACTTGCCAGGAGGCGCATCCATCAATCAGGACAAACAGCAGGCAAAGGAGAACAGAGACGAGGTGAGAGATGCAAGTGAAGAGGTCAATATTGGGTGCGAAAGTCCAATCGAAAGGGAAAAAGGAGGGGAAGAGGAACGTCTAGCAGGAGAAAACCAGGACAGCAAAGACACTAAGTCAATGCCACACCAATCTGCCTTCTCCCTGGTCACACCCAAACGTGACGAAGTCTTCAACACACCCATGCAGCCGTCAGACCATCCACAAATTCCGCATTTCAATCACGCTGCATTTCCAATAACTTTTAAGCCATTCCCCACTCCAGTTGGTCTAGAATACTTTCCTCATCTCCTACCTGACCAACCTCTCTCCACGCAATACTACCACCCTGCTAACCAAAATGCAAATGAGCTCAATTCTTCTTTCCGACTAGAGGTCCCAAATCCCCAAAGGCCAGCGGTGCCACATGGCAGTGCTTCGCCACTTCCTGCTTCACTATTCCCACCATACCAATACAGATACTGCCACCCAGTCCACCCCTTTCATTATGGCCTGTACAGACCCCATGACATCTCCATGCCCATCACAGCATCAAGATATATTCCCTTGGAATGGTACCAGCAAACTCTCAGCTCTAAAGATTACAATTTATATGTACAATCCCATCCCTATCATTTCAACGCCATCGAACAAGAGCAGCTAGACCACAGGCAAAGTGGGGACAAGGCAACCAGGCTGAGCCCCAAGGAGGGATGTTCCGCTTTGGGATCCCCTGACAGACCAAGTCATGCACACGTCATCCAGAAGGACGGGGGGCAGGCGCCACAGGACACCAACGTGGACAAGCGGCTGTCGTCGACAGTGGTTCAGCATGTACAGACCAGTGCCAGGCATAAAGATACAGCGGAGAGCTTGCTGCAGTTAGGAGCTCTGCTTGTAGACAGAGGGTAAGCAAATGACCAATGTTCAGTGTCTTTTTACGTCATCAACAAAGCTCTCTTCGTATTCTGAACTCCTGTTTGTATGCAACTAGTGTTTGAATCCCCCTGTACGTAATATCTGAAGAGCTTGGAAAAAAGCACTTCACTGTGGTGCACTCTGCATGTGACCAATAAAACTTAAAACCTTGATAGCAATAACAGCTGTGAGAAACACTGGATTAATTGATTATTCAGTAGAAGATACCAACACAATATCTGAAGAGCTTGGAAAAAAACATTTCACTGTGGTGTACTCTGCATGTGACCAATAAAACTTGAAACCTTGATAGCAATAACAGCTGTGAGAAACACTGGATTAATTGATTATTCAGTAGAAGATACCAACTTCCAACCGATTATTTCTGACACATTCACTGGAAAAACCAAACATGCACCCTCTGTTCACAGCGTAATTTGGGGAGTCAACGTACTGCAACATTTTTGGGAACACGATAACTTTACTCATTGGAGCGCTAACTTAATCTATTTTACAGATCAGAGAGCAGATATTCCGCTGTGTCTGAGTCATGTCCTGAAACTACATCCGAACACGAAGAAGAGGACAACAGAGACGATCCAGCACCGCTAAACCTCTCAACGAGAACCCAAGACAAAGACATATTTTCAGCCGACCACAGAGACCAGCCAAAGAGGGCAGAGTTACCCCTGAACCTCACCCTTTGCTCTTCTCAGGCTAACTCTTCAGATGATCCTCATCTGAGTGCAGATGAAGAAACCTTTGACCAGAGGCAGAATGCAGCACTCGCGCTCTGTCAGCTCTACGTAGCGAGCACGGCTGCCTCTTTATGTGACATTGAGCCGCCAGAGAGACTCAAGGAAGATGACGAAGATCCCCGAAATACAAAACGTACGACCAGGGCGACCTTGACAGGTGCGAAACGAGCGCGCCAAGCTAAAACAAACAACAAAACAAACAAGAGAGCTAAAGTGACAAAGCGGAACGTGAGGAGGAGGAGGCCTCGCCGCAGCTAAACATGTAATATGATTTTGTATTAATTGGCAAAAAGCTTCGATCTAATCAGCCTGTGGAACATCATCAATGAAGCACTGAAAGACTAAATAAAGCCCTACCTGTAATGTACAGGATGTAAATATGTTTTTATGTTGTAATTGTACACACACTGGACTCGCGACCGACTTATGGTTGTATTTTAAGGGGCTGCCTCTAATATTGTGGGTACACCATTTAACCATATGAGTAGAGAAAATGCTGTCTACCAAATGTACTTTAACAGATAAACAATTGACACAAAGAACTGTAATGTATTGACATGTGTACCATATTTTTTGCATCATATTTCTTGGCTGCTCGACCGTTTTAAAACTAATGTTTACTGAATTGCTAACAAGCCTTTGAAACTGTCAGGTCTCTGTGTCGCCTCTCCAGGTGAGTGTGTAAGTGACAGGAAGAAAAGCTCAGACTGTCCTGGGAAAAATCTATTTGTTGGTTCGTATAAATCTGTTGTCCCTAAATATAAGACAACCCTTTTTTTTCAGACTTTTTTTCCAGGGGGGAAATACTGTCTTGTATTTGATTCATAATGTATATTGGTAAAAATAATTCTTTATAGAGTTTGATTCATAATGTAGATTGGTGAAAAGGATTCTTTATAGAGTATGTTCATATTGAAATATGGACACTTTTTGTGACGGCATTTAAAGAAAAACTGAAAAAAGAAAAATAAATACACATACTCACATGGATGGCGCATGTACTGATTTGTAAATACCGGCCACCTACCATCTGTCAATCTGGATGGCAGCAGCAGGCCTCTCCGTCCAAGTTCCGCCAGAGCCAGACATCCTCCATGCCAAGTGTTGTCTGTTTCCTGGAAGCTTTAACATGAACACACATACTGTATTGACACTAACAGCTACTAAACAACAGCACAGCAGTAAAGTACCTGAAGCAATCTAAGACTGATGCGACCACCTCATCTGCCAGCTCCTTGGGTAGTCTCCCAGTCACCCTCCCTACACTTAACGGGTTAGAAAAACACAATTTAATAATTAGAGACATGCAACACCAATATGTAGCAAGAATGTTTTACTGTTAAAAACATTAATACCCTTTTGCTGCAGACCAACGCACAATTGTTTCCTTATCCTTAAGCCCCACCAGTAGATGCTCTAACAACACATCAAAGAACACATTGGATTGTCTTCTACATTGGCAAGGTAACTTCAGATGTCCACATTATTTAGAACCTCACCGATAACAGTCTCTAACTCTTCAGGAATGTCGTAATCCTCCTCCGCTTGTGTCCCACCGGGCTCTGTCGAGGGAGTGTTGGTCAAAAGAGTGGATGCTATGGACCGGCTTCCTCTCTGGTACCTAAAACATCAACACACATGGAGGAGCAAGTCTGTCATGTTAAAGCTAAGAAGCAGCACATGTTTTATATCAGGTTTTTGTCTGACCTCCAATGGGCCAAGCAAGGCTTCAGGTAGGTGAGGCCCAGTCTCTGAATGAGTTTGACATTGAGCTTCCTTAGCATGGCCTCGCTGCTCTCTGACAAATGTTTCTGTTCCAGACACTGCAAAACTGTGGAAGCTGTTGGATGACAATAGCATTCATGGTAATAAAACAAAAACAAAAAAAACACTTAAAATAATGATAAACATGAATAGATAAAAGCACATGTCTATGAAATGGAAGGATGTTTTTACTTTGAGAGACACCTAACCTGTTTGCATGCAAATATCTGCCTACTTTTATTTGTATTCACAAATCTTTGTGACTACAGGTGCTAGTCATATTATTAGAATATCATGAAAAAGTTGATTTATTTCATTAATTCCATTTAGAAAGTCAAACTTGTAGAATGTATAAATTCATTCCAAACAGACTGATACATTTCAAGTGTTTTTTGGCAAAAAGGAGATGATTATAGCTGACAACCAATGAAAACCCAAAATTCAACATCTCAGAAAATTAGAATATGGTGAAAAGGTCAGATATTGAAGACACCTGGTGCCACACTCTAATTAGATAACTAACTCAAAACACCTGGGAAAGCCTTTAAATGGTCTCTCGTTTTGATTCTGTATGACACACAATCATGGGGAAGACTGCTGACTTGACAACTGTCCAAAAGATGACCATTGATACTTTAAAGAAGGAGGGCAAGACACAAAAGGTAATTGCCAAAGAGGGTGGATGTTCCCAGAGCTCTGTGTCCAAGCACATTAATAGAGAGGCCAAGGGAAGACAAAGATGTGGTAGAAAAAAGTGTACAATCAAGAGGGATAACCGCGCCCTGGAGAGGATTGTCAAACAAAACCCATTCAAAAATGTGGGGGAGATCCACAAAGAGTGGACTGCAGCTGGAGTCAGTGCTTCAAGAACCACCACGCACCGACATATGCAAGATATAGGCTTCAACTGTCGCATTCCTTGTGTAAAGCCACTCTTGAATAAGAGACAACGTCAAAAGCGTCTCGCCTGGGCTCAAGACAAAAAGGACTGGACTGCTGCTGAGTGGTCCAAAGTTATGTTTTCAGATGAAAGTAAATTTTATGTCTCCTTTGGAAATCAAGGTCCCAGAGTCTGGAGGAAGACAGGAGAGGCACAGAATCACATTGCCTGAAGTCCAGTGTCAAATTTCCACAATGGGTCATGGTCTGGGGTGCCATGTCATCTGCTGGTGTTGGTCCACTGTGTTTCCTGAGGTCTAGGGTCAATGCAGCAGTCTACCAGGAAGCTTTAGAACACTTTATGCTGCCTGGCGCGGACCAATTTTATAGAGGTGAAGATTTCATTTTCCAACATGACTTGGCACCTGCACACAGTGCCAAATCTACCAGTACCTGGTTTAAGGACCATGGTATCCCTGTTCTTGATTGGCCTGCAAACTCACCTGACCTTAACCCCATAGAAAAGCTATGGGGTATTGTGAAGCGGAAGATGCCAGATGCCAGAGCCAACAATGCTGAAGAGCTGAAGGCCACTATTAAAGCAAGCTGGACTCTCATAACACCTGAGGAGTGCAACAGACTGGTGGACTCCATGCCACGCCGTATTGCTGCAGCAATTCAGGCAAAAAGAGCTGCAACTAAGTATTGATTGCCGTACATGCTAAAACTTTCCATGTTCATACTTTCCAGTTGGCCCACATTTCTAAAAAATATTTTTTGGTACTAGTCGTAACTAATATTCTAATTTTCTGAGATTCTGAATTTGGGATTTTCAGTAATTGTCAGTACTAATCATCAACATTTAAAGAAATAAACATTTCAAATATATCACTATGTGTGTAATGAATTGATATAATATGTAAGTTTCACGTTCTGAATATAATTACTGAAATAAATCAACTTTTTCATGATATTCTAATAATATGAACAGCACCTGTACAGGCAAAAGCTGTCCGAGGACCTCTGCGGGTCAAGCAACACCACAGCCATGGTGAAATAAGCCCATTAGAGAGTGCACAGGATGAACAGCGTGGAGGGGATGCCACTGAACTCATCCTGATCTACTGCCTCCCAGTACATTACACTGCTGCAGCAGACAAAACAGCCCTGAGTAGAGTGGCGAGAGAAGCTAAAAAAAAAAGATATTGCTGCCTCTCGCTACCTCACCAGAGCAACAATGGTCCTAGCTCCTCTAACCTGGGAAACCAATGGTTCCAAATGTTGCCTTTTGGCAGGCACTGCAGATCAGTAAGATCACATACATCTACACTCAGGGACTTTCCTTGTGCCCTCAACAATTATTTGCACTGAATCTGCTGCTACAGTGCTCTCTTAACTTTACATCGTATTATTCTCTATTCAAATGCGTTGCGTTAATATTTTTGGATAGACATTATTTCTTACATGAAAATTTGCTTTGGTTTTTGTATGATTTGGTCATTAGGGTTAAATTACGAACACCCAGGTACCACTGTACCACAAATGGCTGATTTGGTGATACCTTTTAAATCAGCCCCTTAAATCGGCCCCTTTACTTCTTCAATCTGGCCCGCTGGACATTCTCAAATTATTTTTTTAGATCTTTAAAATTGAAAGTGTAGCTGCCATTATGATGTGCAGTGATGTTTTCAAATGACCGTAAGTCTTGCACTATACAAAGTACTTTATTGGTTGGAATCTGCCCTTTTGCATGATATACGTACTTAACTATGGTAATCTAATTAGTTACTATGGTCATCTACTTAGTTACTATGGTCATCTAATTAGTTACTATGATCATCTAGGTCACAGCAGCTCAGACGAGGCACCAAGCAGTGTGGGTGGGGAGCGTTTCCACAGAGTGTCAGCCAGAATTGTGGACATATTTGGAAGGGTATTTTTACATCTAAGTTCTAAAGCTTAGTGATGTATCAGATTGTAGGTGGGTTTTTTTGTTTTGTCCTGCTTGATTGTAAAATATGTGACCGAGAGGGTGTGTGACGTTGATATGTTGTCAATATTCAGTTTTTTTCTTACTCGATATATCGCAGGTTTGTCTCGGTGCGATATAGAAAATGACTATATGGTGATATTGGAGTATACCTTCTCACACAGTTGCTTTTAGCTGTGGGCATTACACTGCATGCGTTTCTCCCTCCTTCTTGTCTTTCATTCTCATAGAGACTTAAAACAAGCGCACCTCCTTACATACGTCACGTGTGCAACGTCACATTCCCTCCCCGAGCAGAGAGGTAGCGACACGGTAACATTAGCTGTGATGCTAACGGTGTGTTGCGAGTGGCAATACGAGAGAGAGAAGGTGCGAATCTGGTAACAAATCGAGGAAGAATTATTTCCCAAGAAAAACAACACAGGGTCCATCGTCTGGCCGTGGTTGGGCTTCAAGCGGGAATATGTTGAACATTTATGCAGTGGAAGCTTTGCTACAAAAAGTAGCAGCACTGCTAATATGTAGCATCATTTGAAAAGTCACCCGCTTGAGAATGAAGAGTTTTTCAAACTCTGCATGTCAACATCTCCGTTCGGTGCCACACCAACAAAATGCCGAAGCAACTATTTCCACATCAACATTGTAGGTCATATACTATTTGATATGCAGCTACTTTTATGTGACACTTATTGAAATATCTTGTGTGACATCATGCACAAAAGTGTCCTTTATTTGTTTTTTAGCTACTGTAGAGGTGTTCTGTACAAAAAGTACACTTTATTTAGTGTTGTTTTGATATGTCATCTTAGTGACATCATGCACAAAAGTGCACTATTAGCTTGTTTTAAAATGCATCTGACAATCTTGCACTTTCTGTTTTGAAATTGCACGTTTGTGCCACTGTGCCAAACCCTGTTTTATAAATACACTTTTAGTTGTGATTTTCTTCTCTGCGGGAAAATTTAAAAGTAGCATATATTAATGCAGTATGAAGAAGGATGCTTTAATGTAGACACATAGAATCATCATACTGCTGTCATTATATGCATCAAGTGTTCATTCAAGACTAAGGCAAAATATCCACATATATATGCTGTATCGTGATATGGCCTAAAAATAGAGATGTTAAAAAAAGGCCATATCGCCCAGCTCTAGTTCGTAGTTAATATTGTAAATCCCACATTATTTTTTTTCAATCTTAAATTCCATATAGTTTTTTTAAGGCGCTCTGCCAATAAGTTTTTAGCATTCAATCAGACATTATGAGGTTTTGTATTAGTGAAAAATTTCATAAAAATAGATACACTGTCCCCCAGACACATTTTTTTCTCTAAATTTGGCCACCAATTCAAAATAATTGCCCAGGCCTGTTTTAAATGAATGTTGAAAGTCGACACTTAAATCATATCTTGAATGTTCCAGGTCAAATATAGCATGGTGAACATCCTAAGGGGAACCTACCGTGCTGTAAGAGGTCATCGCGTTTTCCGTGTTTAAAAAGTGTCGCCTGTTGGAACATAGACAAGATGCAGATAAGACACGTTCAAGCTTCTTATTTCATTAATATCACTTATTTGATGGACAAAAAAACACATTGTTTCTGTGGGCAGGCCTCCGTTTTGAATGTAGATAAAACAGGGGGATGAAATAGAAACACCTTTTTCAAGTTTACCACATATGTCATAGTGCCACAAATATAATGACTTGCTTGGCTGACATCACTTTAACTAAAAAGGAAGTCATTTCACCTCCGTCTTAACAAAAACATAAGACACGCGGCGTCATGTGGCTTCAATTCAATTAAATCACAGTACTTTAGCATTGGAAATTAAATTGTCTTACTACAAAAATGTACACACATTATCACATGTGACCTTAGTGCGTGTTTACCAGAGACTGAAGAGCTCCATCCAGCAACATAATGGAGTACACGGAATAGTCATTTGTTTGGAATATAGTGGCAAGGCTCCAGTCCAGAAAGTGTTTAAGGCACTTCTTCTGCACATCAGGACGTGTCATGAACCTGTAAACGACAATTATACATGAGTCAAGAACATAAAGTCAGTGTAAAAAATCAGTGTAATTAATAAAGAAACATTCTGTGCATAAAAATTCAATTTAAAAAAATTCTGAGTAAAAAAGTAAAAATACATTTGGTGTAAAAAAAAAAAAAAAGCTGTGTAAGAAATTCAGTGCAGAACTATTCTGTGTAAAAAATTAATGTATAAAAATTCAGACTAAAACAAATACATTTTTAAAGAAAAATCAGTTTAAATAAGATCTGGTGTAAAATAAGTTTGGTTTAAAAACAAAATCTGTGTAAAAAACTTTTAATGCAAAAAAAAAAAATCAGTGTAAAAAATTAATGCACAAAAATTATGTGTATACAAATTCAGAATACAACAATTCAGTTTAAAAAATTCAGTGTGAAAAAATTTTGAATAAAACAATTATATTTTGAAAAAAAAAATGAGTTTAAAAAAAATTCAAGTGTAAACAAATTTGGTATAAAACAATTAATTGTAAAACAAATCGGTGTAAAAAATCAGTTTAAAAAAGCTACAGTGTAAAAATATCTGTGTAAAAAAATTCAGTGCGGAAAAAAAATTTAGTATTTCAAATTCTACGTACAAACATTCAGAATATAACAGTTAAATTTTGAAGGATTCAGTGCATAAAAAGTGTTAAAAAAAATCAACGTAAAATAATTATGTTTAAAAAAAAATCATGTGTAAAAAAATCAGAGCGGAAAAAATCTGTGTACAGAAATCAAATGTACACAAATTCTGTGTAAAAAGTACATTTTCCTACAAAAAATTTCAAATTTTGCGATACCATATATTTTCTTTCTGAACCAACACATTATTCGTACGTTTTCTTGGACAGTTGTATGATGGCACCACTGAGATGGGTAGGTTGTGAGTTCAAACCAAAGACTGTAAAAATGGGAGCCATTACCTCCCTGCTTGGCACTCAGCATCAAGGCTTGGAATTGGGGATTAAATCACCAAAAATGATTCCTGGGCGCGGCACATCTGCTGCCTACTGCTCCCCTCACCTCCCAGGGGGTGATCAAGGGGATGGGTCAAATGCAGAGGACAAATTTCACCACACCTAGTGTGTGTGTGTGACATTCATTGGTACTTTAACTTGAAATTAAATGTGGAGGGAAAGTTCTGTAGCTATGTACCCAGCAGAGGGCGCTGTCTCCTAAGTCAGTTCACTCAACTTTTTCCAGCAGGACTTTTAGGTTGACTGTGTGTACGTTTTTTTAAGTACAATACTGTACACTGTATGCCTGTCATTGTTTCTTAACATTTAAAGCCAAATGTACAATGTTTCAAATAACCATGAGAGGCATATCATAGGGATTGGAGCAACAAAAATGGGCATTTTTAGAATAGAAAGTACTTTATTGATCCCTGGGGGAAATTCAGCACCACAGTTCGCTCACAATAATAATAATAAATAATATATAACATATATTATATAAATAATATATGAATAATATAAATATATTCTACATTTAAGTGCAGTCAAGGAACATATACATTATACAGTCATATAGAGCTTTTTGTCAGTGTAACTAATGCGTCCACTATTTGTGGGTAAGTGTGCAAATAATATGTGCAATAATAAGTATATTAATAAACTGTAAGAGTTGCTTACGTTGAATGAATGTGCTTTGTTAACAGTAATATGACTTACTTGGATACCAAAATTGATGCAGCGTCCCTGGAACTATCACTGACAGCCAGATAAGACTGCAAAGAGAGAACGCTACTGTTGACTCAAACATTGTTAAACAAAGACACACCATAAAAAAATCATGCAAGTAATACTGCTACTGGATGCTTTGTAGTTACACATACATTTGAACTACTAAAGTCCAACACTTTGATTTGTGTAAATGTACATTTTTTTCCCCCATGACAATAAAAATAATTAGTTTCGGGGTCAAAATGTTCCCATTATGAAGTAACATTTTAAACCTTTTTAAAAGGGAAACTACACTTGCTTTGAAATGTTGCCTATTATTCAACATCCCTCCCGATGTAAGAACATGTTTTTCTTTTTAGTATGCATTCTAACTAGTAAGTAAACGTAAATTAAAGTGAGTTAGCAATCTCATCAATGGCAGTCGCTCTCTTCTGCCTATAAAGCTTTTTTTAAAAACATCCAAACGCCACCATTTATGTTTGATATACATGTTGTAAGTATACATGTAGTGTAGTAACAGGCACATTCAAAACATGTCATATTTTCCTATTTTAAGCATACAGCGGCGCATTCATTTCATAGACGCATCACAATGTTCGCTTTTCTTTCAACTGCTACATATCAGCAGACTTCATTAGAAACAACCAGAGGTGGGTAGAGTAGCCAGAAATTGTACTCAAGTAAGAGTAGTGTTATTTTAGAGATGTATTACTCAAGTAAAAGTAAGGAGTAGTCACCCAAATATTTACTTGAGTAAAAGTAAAAAGTATGTTGTGAAAAAACTACTCAAGTACTGAGTAACTGATGAGTAACCTGTTCCTTTAATGATGATGGCAACAAGTAATGCACAAAAACGAAAATAGCAATGAAAAAATTCAGAGCCAGGAATATTTCTTAAGCAACTAAAACAATAATATATATTCAATAATACATATTTGGTTTCACACTGTATGGAAAAAAAAATTGAAAATGAATTTTACCTTTGCAAGCTCATTATACTATTGGGTAAGTTTTATATTCAAAAATGTAAGTTTCTCAATACCCGACCTGTTTTTTGTGCCTTTAAAAAAGATTTAGAACCCTACATTAAAACACTCTACCTCTAACAACCAAAAAGCTGTGAAAACGATGATGCTGTGTTCCAAATTTAAGTTATTTACTGAGATTGCGTGAGCCTATGGCTTTAGACTTTGTTTATTTTATATATATATATTTTGCATTCTATTTTAGTGACTTTGAATTTACAACCCTCTGGTTTTTATACTGTTTTTGTACTTACTTTGATTATTATTTTCAACCGTTTGTAAATGTTGAAATTTATAAATAAAGGTTTATAAAAAAAAAATGTGTGCAGTTAATTATGTGACCGCCTGGCTCTGTTTGATTGGTGAAACGGAGGAATGTGATAGATCCTAGTTTGAAGGTCCGTCTGTCAAAACAAAACAAACAAAGCGTGCATTAAAGTGCCAATTATTGTCACACACACACTAGGTGTGTCAAAATTATTCTCTGCATTTGACCCATCCCCCTTGATCACCCCATGGCAAGGTTGATGGGCAGATCGATAAAAATCAGTAGCGAGTATCGAGCTGAATGTAGATAAATGGAGAGGAGTAAAAGTAGTGTTTCTTCTCTATAAATATACTCAAGTAAAAGTAAAAGTATGTTACATTAAAACAACTCTTAGAAGTACAATTTATCCCAAAAGGTACTCAAGTAGATGTAACGGAGTAAATGTAGCGCATTACTACCCACCTCTGGAAACAACTAACATAATAAAATAATCACCTACCGTACAATGTCTGCTTTTACTAAAATGGTGACCAATTGGATGTTCATATAATCCCATTTAGACAAAGAATTACTAATAATCCACAAGAACGGAAAAAAAAAAAAAAAAAAAGACGGTGTTTTGTGGCACTGAAGAGTCTTTTCGTGGCTTTCTCGCCATCTCCCGCGATAAGTTGGATGTCACAGATAACCAACCAACTTCTTGGTTATGGGCACAAACTTCTATTACCCAGGTGAGATGCATCGTTAATCATCGAGAATTAACTTTCAACAAGTCAGAACTGACTATGAGATGCAGCATCTTAGTATGACAACACTGCAGCTGCTGCACAAGCCAGTTAATGCTCTCTAACATAGTTTGTCCGCCTAAATTCTTACAATAACAATGTTTTGTAACACTTTGTTAATATTCAGGTCATGGGACTTAAATGGAGTATTGTTGGTGGTTTTTGAAAGCATTTTAGAGAAATTTAGAGGTAGACGTGCTTACTCCCATTAGCTCCATAGCTAACCACTTAGAAAGAGATAATTATTACAAATTAGAATGCAAAAAAATACGTATGTGTTCTTGTCTTACGAAAGGATTGTGAAAGATAGGTGGAATTCCCCAAAAGATCGTATTTAGCTGCATTGCATGTGTAAAAAATAATCAATCACAGGAAAAAAGACCAAAATAACGTACTTTTAGTTTGACCTGACCAAAGCTTATCATAAAATAAGTGCATTGATAGATTAAAAGCTTATTTTGAAAATTTATTAAATTGAGTATTGAGTAATGAGGAACATTTCTATCAGCACTAAGTGCTGCCATGCAAGCCCTGAAAGAACGTTTTGAAAAGCAAGACTATTTCCTGCAAGTGGGTGCATTTTTCTACACTATATTTTACCTTTAGATTTATTCTCATCTACTGAATTACTTTGGCTGTCTTTTCGACACGTATATATGTCCCATGTAATGTACCACATAATGTTTGGTTTTTTTCAGTAGATCATTTACTAACATTTGTAACACTAAAAATGTTAAGTAAAACTTTATAACATGCATTCAAAGAACTCGAAAAACGTTTCCCAATTGCCAACTGTATCTTATAGCCAAGCATCCTAGGGTAAAATATTTCCAGGGTATTTGTTGACAAAATGTTGGTGGAAATCGAAATTGCCTGAATTAGTTAAACATTTGACCTTTGAGGTTCCACTGCATTTTTTACATTTAGCATCAATTCCACTTGCCTTTGTAATTGCCAGAATACGGTCCATGATGGGCTCTCTGGCTTGGCCACCTTCAGACTCCAAATGACCATCGAGGCGAGACAGGTCAAAAGGAGTGAGGCACGTCATGGACAGCCACAGTAGCAGCATGTAGCGTGTCTCCCATGTCTGGAATAACAACATGGTTGTACAGCAACAATAATGTTGTTTAGCATCTGATAAACTGCAGACGTATGGTGTCAAGAGGTCGTATCGTATTGCTTGAAAAATTATCTTGGTGGATGAGAACAGTATGTGCATGTGAACAATGGAGATTCGGATAAAAAGATTATAATACATAGAGTACCCCAAGGCTCTGTACTGGGACCAAAATTGTTTTTATTGTACATTAATGATATCTGTAAAGTCTTTAAAAAACTCAACTGCAGTCTCTTTGCTGATGATTCAAGTCTGTATTGTTCTGGGCAAGGCCTTGGCCAGCTCCTAGAGACTGTAGAGAGTGAACACCACATACTAGAGATGTGCGAATAGGAAATTATATCATCCACAACCGCATCACTAAAGTCGTCATCCACCCGAACCAACATTTCATCAAAGCCACACCCGCTCGCCACCCGCCCGTTGTTATATATCTAATATAGATGATGCAAGGCATTAGTGAGGTTAGAAAGTGTAACTCCCTCCAAATAGCACAGACACAATGGCTTTCTTGAACTGATTTATTTGAAGGCTTACTTTCCCTTCAAATTCACCGTGACAACTGTAATAAATAAAGCACGTTACAAACGTAAAAATAACAACATGCACAGCATGTGGATCAAACATTTTACCAAGTAAAATACCAACAAATGACAAATACCTCGTTGGCCATACCCGGAAGTAGCTTCCTTACATCCGTCGACAGACCAAACGAGACACTTCAAAATAAAAGTATACCCGAATTCTGTTTCAAAGAGTGCTGCTTGTTTTTTTGTATGTGGGTAACAACATTGAACTATTTATAAATGGTTTATTTCTTTAGGCTAGTAAGGTAAAGTGTTGTACTTGACAAGTTTGGGCTACCTTGCTTCTGCAGCCTTCATCAGAGGTATCACGTGATGTTAGCGTGACGTTGTCTGTGACGTGATGTATGGATTGTACCATCAAGTGTTGTCAACCATTTATAAATACACGTCAGTAGGCTAAATGAACCTCTTCAACATAATATTTAACTATGTATAATGTAGCGGCTGGCTTCGGGGTGTTAGCCAATGACTTTGGCCGGGGGTCGGGACTTCCAGGAGAGATAGGGAAGTGAGAGTTCGAGTTGTCCCTGCAAAAGCGTTAGAGACATGAGAGCTGTTGTGTGGTTGTATTACATCTTGTGCAATAAAGACAAGATAAACAAAGAAGTTGTATGAGCCTACATTCCTGGGATTATTACAATATATATTTCCGCATTGGTTGAACCGCCACCCGCCCGAATCTATTTAAAATCTATTTTTTCGTCATGTCACACGCCCGACCCGCGGTTTATCCGCGGACTCCGCGGTTATGACCGCAAACCGCGCATCTCTAACACATACTAAAGCAACTGTTTGATGCCAGTTAACTATCAATCAACCTAAATAAAACAAAATATATCATTTTTGGAAATGGATGATATGGAGAATAGAAAGGGTGTAGTCAACATTTTTGGGGGGAATTTATATAGATAATAAATTAAATTGGAAACTGTACATAAATATACTCAAGACAAAGATGGCAAAAATGATTGCTATGTTACATACAATTAAAAAACTCTGTAAATCAAAAGGCTCTTAACATGTTATATGATTATATCGTACTCCCATATCTTAATTATTGTGTTGAAATCTGGGGTAACAATTACAAATCAAACATCAACTCTATGTTCTTTAGGGGTGTAACGGTACGTGCAGGGAACGGTGCTGGCCCCTCTTCTCTTCACCTTGTACACCGCTGACTTCTGCTACAACTCAGAGCTGTGTCACATCCAGAAGTACGCGGATGACACAGCCATCGTCGGGTGCATCAGGGACGGCAGAGAGGAGGAGTTTGGGAACCTGGTGAGGGACTTTGTTGTCTGGTGCCACACGAACGTCTTGCAGCTCAATCCGTCAAAGACCAAGGAGCTGGTCATTGACTTTGGGAGGTCGAGTCCACGGTCACAACCTATTGTGATCGAGGGAGTTGAGGTACAGACCGTGGACTCATTCAAGTACCTCGGGGTTTGGGTGGACAATAAGCTGGACTGGACTGTTAACACGGACCACCAGTACAAGAAAGGACAGAGCAGGCTGTACTTCCTCAGGAGACTGCACTCCTTCAACATTTGTAGAAAACTCCTGTGGATGTACTACCAGTCTGTGGTTGCCAGTGTTGTGTTCTACATGGTAGTGTGCTGGGGGGGCAGTACATCTAAGAAGGACAGCTCCAGACTTGAGAAACTGATCAGGCGGGCCGGTTCTACAATGGGAATGAAACTGGACTCACTGGTGAGGGTGGCAGAGAAGAGGACTGTGGACAAACTAGTGAGCATCCTGGATGATGCCAGTCACCCTCTGCATAGCCAGAGGAGCCTGTTCAGTTCTAGACTGCTTCATCCCAAGTGCAGGACTAATAGACTCAAAAACTCCTTTGTCCCACACGCCATTAGACTGTACAACTCCTCTCTGGGACGGGGGCCGGGGGGTATTAGGATGACAGGGGATGCAAAACATTAACAGTGCAATACGTTTTCATAACATGGTCACTACTGCCTACTTTGTCTTGTTATATTCTTATTTTACTGTTATATTGTTATTCCCATTGTTTTTATTCTTTTTGTAATATTTCTCTATTTTGTTTCCTTTTAAACCCCCATTATTTACTTTTTACTTTTTTCTTTAAATTGATCTCAACTCTGTACACTGCTGCTGGAATTTTAATTTTCCTGAAGGAACTCTCCTGAAGGAATCAATAAAGTACTATCTATCTATCTATTCTTATTGAACCATTTTGGTAGAGGGGTTTCTGTTCGGAGGTGTACCGAACGAGTTTCCACACGGACATATTAAGTTGCGTCCCACACGTTGTGTAAACGGTGCAAACCAAGGCACAACACTCGGCATGCTAGCAGCGACCGGGCTACAATAGACAGACCATACCTCCTCTTTTTACAGGATATGTCCTCTTTTGCGGGGCTGTCCAGGTGGAGTTTCTTAAATGCCTCAAATGACCGGCATTTTAAGTTAGGGTTGCGTGTATTTTCAATGTACATTCGGGGTTAAAAACAAAACAAATTGTGCACGCAACAGCATTTGTGAGGGAGGGGCAGAGACAGAGAGAGAGTTATGATAAACGCGCATCTATAGCAGGGGTTTATAAAGTGTGCCCCGGAGGCCATTTGCGGCCCACAGCTAATGTTTTAAAGGCCCACGGCACATTCTAAAAATACTATTAAAATAAACAAAAACATAACAAAAATGAAATAAAAAAGCTTAAAAGTTAAATGTAATTTAGAAAAAGTTGCAATGTTGATTAATAAAACAAAGCTGTTTTTTTTTCTTTCAAACTGTCCTTGCTCAAAACATAATATTCAATCAAAATCAATGTTATTATGAAAAACATAATATTCAATCAAAATCAATGTTATTATGAATTATTGACCTATCCAAGGTTCCCATTACTTCACATCAAATATTCCACTAAGAAAAATATTTTGGTGGAAATTTGGTAAATAAATAACCAAAAAATTTATATTTTGTTGTTTTCTTACTGTGCCGAAAATGAACCGAACCGTGACCTCTAAACCGAGGTACGTACCGAACCGCAATGTTCGTGTACCGTTACACCCCTAATGTTCTTACTTCAAAAGAAATCCATTAGAATTGTAAATTATGCAGATTATCATGACCATACAAATGCTCTGTTTATTCAATTAAAAACATTAAAACCGCACAATCTTGCTGACCTCAACACTGTTATTGTGCATATAAAGCTCATAAGCACATGCTGCCTGGGTGTCTACAGGAGAGCTTAAAACCTGGGGAGAGTCCCTATGACCTCAGAGGCTCGGCTATCTATCACAAAGCAAACACAAGAAGGAGCTTAAAAAGTTGATGTGTTTCTGTCAGGGGGGTTCATCTTTGGAACAGCTCGGATCATTCCTTCAAATGTTACACTTCCATTCACACATTTAAAAAACACTTTAAGACTAATGTCACGGAAAAGTAGATCACTCTTGAATCAACACAGTAGTTAATACTATGATCAATGTTAATTACAAACTAAATGTGGGATATACATAACAATGGAAGTATAATTGTTTGTATATAATTGGTACAAAGGTTTAACTAAGACGTGTGTGTACAAGGATACTTCACATGTCTTTACTGCGTATATAACGGAACAGTGTTTTTGTTGTGTACAAAGTGTATTTATAATATGTTGTGCAAAGGAAATTTCATAATTTTTGGAAGCTAATCTTGTATTTGACATTGTTTATATGGTTAGGCGCAATAAGTTTCCAACTTCAGCCTAAACCCTTTAGATCTGCAATATTTTCAATTTATGAATGTAAAACTGTTTATTTTGTTGACCACTGACCAAAGAAATAATAAACTAAATAAACTCGACTAAAAAGCTTCCATTGTGTTGATCTTACCTCTGTGTCTGTAGGGTCCTGCCTGGACAGCAAATCCAAAACCGGCTGGATGTCAGCGACCTCATGAGGTAAACGCCGCATGAAGATTTTATAGCCTCTCACCTGGGGAGACATACACATTCGTATTTGTACATCGGGTTGTTGCATACATGTAAACAACTTCATGGCGACTATGTTTGAGGTCTCCTATAAGGCAATTGTTTTACTAGAGCTTGTAGTGGCTCCCTCAGATTTTTTTTTTAACGCCATAGTGTGCAAAGTTTACTTTTTTTTTTTAAAAATAGATCTATAATTCCTAACTGTCTGTGAGGCCGTGAATTCACAAGGAGTGAGTTCGGAGGCACAAGAAAGGCAAGAAAAAGAAACTGGAAGCCTGCGTGTTCAGTTTAGCTTCTCGAGTGTGGGTGAGCTAACCATGAATGTTTTCCAAAAAAGAAAGGATAAAGAGTTAATTTCCTGTAAATAAAAAATGAAAAAGATGAAAATGTTTAAAAATTTGTAAGCTGTGTTATGTTTTGTGTCTCTGTACTACTTTTCTTTCATTGAAATTGCAGTAAAATGTCTCTTTTGATAGTAAATGTTGCAGACCCCTGTTCCAGAGCATTTATGAGCAGCAAATAAGAGAAAATTCTATATATTCTAAATATGACACAAACATATAATATAATATATCAGTATATATCCTAAACTCTACATATACAGTATTATGTAAATATTATCTATATATGTTATACCTTATATTGCTTTTAGTCTATTTTATTCCTGCATTGTCTTTTCCATCCTTTGTAACCGAGCTACTGTGTGCAACAATTTCCCTCGTGGATCATTAAAGTTTATCTAAGTCTAAGTCTATCTCCCCTCTTGTTGGCTGGACGTTCGACAAGAGGTGATCAAAACGGTCATTTCAAAGTTGACAGTTTTCATGACAGACAAACCTCCACATTAATGAAGGACATGACATGTTGGTTCAAATTTAAAAAGCAGGCTTCACTACTATCTTCAAATAAAACCTGGAGCTCAGCTGACTAACAGGTTGTCAGTTACAAACATGGGAGCTGTAAGTTTTATCATGTTGTTTATCTCCAGCAAGTAGGCTAACTTAGCATGAAGTTGCTACTGAAATGTGAGTACTGTAGCTCCCAATGCTATGCTAGTGTTGCTCACATGTGTGCCTCCTGTCCCGCTTCTTAATGCTACATTGATATCTATTATGTTAGACAAGAGCAGAGGTGCAGTGTACAGCAGTGTTTTTCAAGCACGGTGCCATGGCATACTAGTGTACCGTGAAATGTTGTCTGGTGTGGCAGATTATGTCATTTCACCTAATTGGGTTAAAAAGATTTCTTGCAAACCGGTAATTATAATCCGCAAATAATGTGCCGTTGTTGAGTGTCGGTGCTGTCTAGAGCGCGGCAGAGTAACCGTGTAATACTCTTCCATATCAGTAGGTGGCAGCAGATAGCTAATTCTTTGTGGATGTTGGGAACATTGTTTGTCTAAACACAATATGCAGACGACAGCGGGGGGCAGGGTGCAGGTAAAAAGGTGTCTAATTGTTAAACCAAAAATAAACAAAAGGCGAGTGTCGCTAAGAAAAGGCATTGAAGCTTAGGGATGGCTATGCAAAACAAAACTAAAACTCAACTGGCTATAAAGTAAACAAAAACAGAATGCTGGACGACAGCAAAGACTTACAGCGTGAGGAGCAGCAGAGGGCGTCCACAAAGTACATCCGTAAATGACATGACAATAAACGACAAAATAGGAAACACTACACACAGGAAAAGAGCAAAAAAGTGCAAAAATGTCAGGGCGTGATGTGACAGGTGGTGACAGTACACCTACTTTGAGACAAGAACTATAGCCATGCATGCTTGCTTATGCTTTAAAGTCATATCCAACAATTGCCACAACCACTTTTTACTGTTAACCGAGTTTCGTTTTTTAATGATTTCTGCTGGTGGTGTGCCTCCAGATTTTTTTGGCTCAAAAAAAGTTGAAAAACACTGATGTACAGTCTATGTAAATAATAGGGTTGTAATGATTAATCGATATTATTTCTATTATTTTATATATAGTCCTTAAATCTAACTACCGTATTTTTCGGACTATAAGTCACAGTTTTTTTCATAGTTTGGCCAGGGGTGCGACTTATACTCGGGAACGACTTATGTGTGAAATTATTAACACATTACCGTAAAATATCAAATAATATTATTTACCTCATTCATGTAAGGGACTAGACATATAAGATTTCATGGGATTTATGGATTAGGAGTGAGAGATAGTTTGGTAAAGGTATAGCATGTTCTATATGTTATAGTTATTTGAATGACTCTTACCATAATATGTTAGGTTAACATAGCAGTTGGGTATTTATGCCTCATATAACCTACACTTATTCAGCCTGTTGTTCACTATTCTTTATTTGTTTCAAATTGCCTTTCAAATGTCTATTCTTGCTGTTGGGTTTTATCAAATAAATTTACCCCCAAAATGCGACTTATACTCAAGTGCGACGTATATATGTTTTTTTTTTTGCTTCTTTATTATGCATTTTCGGCAGGTGCGACTTATACTCTGGAGCGACTTATAGTCCGAAAAATGCAGTACATTGCTCTGTACTCTGCAGGTTTGCCTTCCGGACAAGAGTTATCATTCTAAGATTGTTTTAAAAAGGGAATTGATCGATTTTATTGATACTAGATATAGGAAAATATTGTCTTTAACACTGGCAGACTTTATAGCAAGTTTAGCACTTTTAACGATAAAGATGTTAAACGTTAAGTCTGGCTGCCCGTCTGAGCCACAAGACCTAAACAACGGAAGTGACAGTGGAGCAAGTTTGGACAACGCTCCCACTTCCAGAACGCCACATGAAGTGACAACACAACAAATAACAGCCAAGGAAAAGTCATTTAACCCTTGTGTCATGTTCATATTGTTGTTAGTCAGCCAGCGTTTGTGGGTCTGATGGACCCCGTGCATTTTGTAGCTTTTAATGCCTCACAATCAAACACTTTTATGTTCAAATACTGAACAGATGTTTACCTTTACCAGGGACGGCATGGCACAGTGGGAAAGTGGCCGTGCGCAACCCGAGGGTCCCCGGTTCAATCCCCACCTAGTACCAACCTCGTCACGTCCGTTGTGTCCTTGAGCAGGACACTTCACCCTTGCTCCTGATGGGTGGTGGTTAGCGCCTTGCATGGCAGCTCCCTCCATCAGTGTGTGAATGTGTGTGTGAATGGGTAAATGTGGAAGTAGTGTCAAAGCGCTTTGAGGACCTTGAAGGTAGAAAAGCGCTATACAAGTACAACCCATTTATCATTTACCTTTTCCCAATAAACATCTGTTTAGTATTTGAACATAAAAGTGTTTGATTGTGAGGCATTAAAAGCCACAAAAAACGCAAGGGGTCCATCAGACCCACAAACGCTGGCTGAGTAACAACAATATGAACGTTGCACGGAAAATTTCTCTGACAGTTTCTGCATCCCACAGGGATTCTTCTTTTGTGTTGTGTTTCTGCACCTGCGGTTTCCACACAAGGTTGCAACATTGTTTGTCAACACGGTGTGCTCTCATTTTCTCGCACATTTGACCGTCTGATGTTCTGTTTTCCTACAAACTGATTTTGCGCTCCTTAATCTTAATGACTTTTCCTGTTTGGTTGGTATTTTCCAGAAGCAGTTTCATGTCTTCCTATGAGCAATATTTCCTGCACCTACGTTGTTTTAGCAATCAATAATATTTCAGTTGTTTTTAACTTTCTTTGTGGGGACATTGTTGATAGTCATATCATGTTCAGATGTACATTGTCTTTGCTCCACAGTAAGTCTTTACTGTCGTCCAGCATTCTGTTTTTCTTTACTTTGCAGCCAGTTCAGTTGTTAGTTTCGTTTTACATAGCCTTCCCTAAGCTTCAATGCCTTTTCTTAGCAGCACTCACCTTTTGTTCATTTTTGCTTTACCTGCAACACTGCCTCCCGCTGTAGTCTGCACATTGGAATCACGACAAACCATTGTCGTCGTTCCCGACATCTACAAAGCAATCAGCTATCTGCTGCCACCTACTGATATGGAAGAGTATTACACGGTTACTCTGCCGAGCTTTAGACAGCACCGACACACAACAAGGGCACATTATTTGCTGATTATAATTAGTGGTTTGAAAAACTACTTTTAACCCAGCTAGGTGAAATGACAATCTTTCACGGCACACAGTGGATGAAAAACACTGATCTGCAAAGATACAAATAATTACTATTGCGACATCCAGTGGACATATTTATAACAGCTGTTTCTTTCATTCAAAACTTTCAGGTTTATTTTTGTACTTAAACTGTATCACGCGGGCTGGATAAAACATGTACGCGGGTCTAATCCGGCCCTCGGGTCGTACGTTGGATACCCGTGGTTTAAACTCTCTAAATTCCAGCATCAATAATGCTAGATTTTGGAACGACCCGCTCAGTTCCAATAAACATTTTTTAGTCAAATGGCAGTAATTGCTGACCTTACAGATGAGGTAAAGAAACTTGAAGCTCAGATGAAACAGGGAAGGAGGGCAGTCTTCATTCCTAACATATTCCAGGATCATATTGACCATCCAATCTGAAACATGAAGAAAAGATGATTGGTAATGAGACTTTAACATGAGGTCGATCTTTAGATGAGAACACACACTAGTGTGGGTTTGTTCTCAGCTGGTAATATTGTTCTCAGCCTGGTAATGAGACATATACATGAGGTTGCTCTTTAGATGAGAACACACCCAAGTGTGGGTTTGTTCTCATCTGGTAATATGGTTGTCAGCCTGGTAATGAGACGTAAACATGTGGTTGATGTTTAAATGAGAACATACCCAAGTGTGGGTTTGTTCTCATCTCATAATATGGTTGTCAGCCTGGTAATGAGATGTAAACACGAGATTGATCTTTAGATGAGAACATACCCAAGTGTGGGTTTGTTTTAATCTGGTACTACGGTTGTCAGCCTGGTAATGAGACGTAAACATGAGGTTGAACTTTAGATGAGAACATACCCAAGTGTGGGTTTGTTCTCATCTGGTAATATGGTTGTCAATGTGGTAATGAGACGTAAACATGGGGTTGATCTTTAGATGAGAACATACCTAAGTGTGGGTTTGTTCTCATCTGGTAATATGGTTGTCAGCCTGGTAATGAGACGTAAACATGAGGTTGCTCTTTAGATGAGAACATACCCAAGTGTGGGTTTGTTCTCATCTGGTAATATGGTTGTCAATGTGGTAATGAGACGTAAACATGGGGTTGATCTTTAGATGAGAACATACCTAAGTGTGGGTTTGTTCTCATCTGGTAATATGGTTGTCAGCCTGGTAATGAGACGTAAACATGAGGTTGATCTTTGGATGAGAACATACCCAAGTGTGGGTTTGTTCTCATCTGGTAATATGGTTGTCAATGTGGTAATAAGACGTAAACACGAGGTTGATCTTTAGATGAGAACATACCCAGGTGTGGGTTTGTATTCATCTGGTAATATGGTTGTCAGCCTGGTAATGTGACGTAAACATGAGGTTGATCTTTGGATGAGAACATACCTAAGTGTGGGTTTGTTCTCATCTGGTAATATGGTTGTCAGCCTGGTAATGAGACGTAAACACGGGGTTGATCTTTGGAGGGGAACATAGCCAAGTGTGGGTTTGTTTTTATCTGGTAATATGGTTGTCAGCTTGGTAATGAGACATAAACATGAGGTTGATCTTTAGATTAGAACATACAGTTGTGATCAAAATGATTCAACCCCCACACAATTTTGGTGTTTTAGCAAATTGGACATTTATTCTGTATTTTGTTTATAGTCATATCAAATAAAGATGTGTCAAATAGACAAATGCAACTGAAATTGTAACACTGTATTTTACAAAATACCAAAAAAGGACATTTGTCTTAACATCTCATTGACAAAATGATTCAAGCCCCTAGTTCCATGCATCTTTAGTACTTAGTAGAACAGCCTTTGGCAGTAATGACATCCTTCAAAGGTGATACATAAGCTTCTTGCAACCATCTACGGGTATTTTAGCCCATTCCTCTTGGGCAAAGGCCTCCAGTTCATTCATATTCTTGGGCTTGCGTGCTGCAACTGCCTTCTTCAAGTCCCACCACAGCTTTTCTAGAGGATTTAGGTCTGGCCACTGTGAAGGCCACTCCAGAGTCTTCCAGCCCTTCTTCTGCAACCACTCTGATATTGATTTGGAGGTATGCTTGCGATCCTTGTCCTGTTGGAAGGTCCAACGTCTCCCAAGCCTCAGCTTCCTCACTGACTTCATGACATTTGCAGCTAATATATCCTGCTAGGAAATAGAATTCATAATGCCTTGGACGCGCTGGAGATTCCCGGTACCTGAAGCAGAGAAACAGCCCCAGAGGATGATTGACCCCCCACCATGCTTAACAGTGGGAAAGGTGTTCTTCTCTTTGTAAGCTTCATTTTTTCTTCTCCAGACATAACGTTGATTCAAAGGTCCAAAGAGTTCCACTTTTGTCTCATCACTCCGTAGAACAGTTTCCCAAAACCTTTGGGGTTTGGCCAGAGGATTTTTGGCATACTGGAGTCTATTTTTCTTGTGCCTGGTAGTCAGAAATGGGGTGCGCCTGGAAGTTCTGGCATGGAGGCCTTCATCTCGTAGTGCGCGCCTTATTGTCTGGGACGAAACCTGCGTTACCCCCTCTGCAATGTCCTGTTGTAGTTCCTCAGCTGTTACCCGGGGGGTTTTCACCACTGTATGCTTCAAATACCGGACAGCAGTTGCACACAGCATCCTCTTTCTACCACGCCCAGGTAGTGTTTCCACTGTGCCTTTTGCTTTAAATTTGCGAATTATGCTCCCAACTGTGTCTCTTGGAATCTGTAATGTCTTTGCTATTTTCTTATATCCATATCCTTTCTTATGAAGAGAAATTACCTCCTCTCTTGACTTCTTTGACCACTCCCTGGACTTCACCATGTTGCAAATACACCATTGACCATCTACAAGAAGCTGAGCATCACAGTCTTTTTCAATCAGTTTAATTGTTGCTCGTTATGGTTCTAATCACATCTACAGGTGTTTTCAACACCTGATTGAAAAGACCGTATTCAAATTCTGTTCTTAAGAGTTATGATCTTCAAGGGGTTGAATCATTTTGTCAATGAGATATTAAGAGAAATGACACTGTTTGGTATGTTACAAAATATAATGTTGTAATTCAAGTTGCATTTACCTATTTAATGCATCTATATTTGATATGACTATAAACAAAATACGGAATAAATGTCCTACTTGCTAAAACACCAAAATTGTATGGTTGTCAGCCTAGTAATGAGACATAAACATAAGGTTGATCTTTAGATGAGATCATACCCAAGTGTGGGTTTGTTTTCATCTGGTAATATGGTTGTCAGCCTGGTAATGAGACGTAAACACGAGGTTGATCTCTGGATGAGAACATACCCAAGTGTGGGTTTGTTTTCATCTGGTAATATGGTTGTCAGCCTGGTTATGAGACGTAAACACGAGGTTGATCTTTGGATGAGAACATACTTAAGTGTGGGTTTGTGCACATCTGGTAATATGGTTGTCAGCCTGGTAATGAGACGAAAACACGAGGTTGATCTCTGGATGAGAACATACCCAAGTGTGGGTTTGTTTTCATCTGGTAATATGGTTGTCAGCCTGGTTATGAGACGTAAACACGAGGTTGATCTTTGGATGAGAACATACTTAAGTGTGGGTTTGTGCACATCCGGTAATATGGTTGTCAGCTTGGTAATGAGACGTAAGCACGAGGTTGATCTCTGGATGAGAACATACCCAAGTGTGGGTTTGTTTTCATCTGGTAATATGGTTGTCAGCCTGGTTATGAGACGTAAACACGAGGTTGATCTTTGGATGAGAACATACTTAAGTGTGGGTTTGTGCACATCTGGTAATATGGTTGTCAGCCTGGTTATGAGACGTAAACACGAGGTTGATCTTTGGATGAGAACATACCCAAGTGTGGGTTTGTTTTCATCTGGTAATATGGTTGTCAGCCTGGTAATGAGACGTAAGCACGAGGTTGATCTTTGGATGAGAACATACCCAAGTGTGGGTTTGTTTTCATCTGGTAATATGGTTGTCAGCCTGGTAATGAGACGTAAGCACGAGGTTGATCTTTGGATGAGAACATACCCAAGTGTGGGTTTGTTTTCATCTGGTAATATGGTTGTCAGCCTGGTAATGAGACGTAAATACGAGGTTGATCTTTGGATGAGAACATACTTAAGTGTGGGTTTGTGCACATCTGGTAATATGGTTGTCAGCCTGGTAATGAGACGTAAGCACGAGGTTGATCTTTGGATGAGAACATACCCAAGTGTGGGCTTGTTTTCATCTTGTAATATGGTTGTCAGCCTGGTATTAAGACGTAAACATGAGGTTGATCTTTGGATGAGAACATTGTTCTCATCTGGTAATATGGTTGTCAGCCTGGTAATGAGACATAAACTCGAGGTTGCTCTTTGGATGAGAACATAACCAAGTGTGGGTTTGCTCTCATCTGGTAATATGGTTGTCAGCCTGGTAATGAGACGTAAATACGAGGTTGATCTCTGGATGAGAACATACCCAAGTGTGGGCTTGTTTTCATCTGGTAATATGGTTGTCAGCCTGGTAATGAGACGTAAACAAGAGGTTGATCTTTGGATGAGAACATACCAAAGTGTGGGTTTGTTTTCATCTGGTAATATGGTTGTCAGCCTGGTAATGAGACGTAAACATAAGGTTGATCTTTGGATGAGAACATACCAAAGTGTGGGTTTGTTTTCATCTGGTAATATGGTTGTCAGCCTGGTAATGAGACATAAACTCGAGGTTGCTCTTTGGATGAGAACATAACCAAGTGTGGGTTTGCTCTCATCTGGTAATATGGTTGTCAGCCTGGTAATGAGACGTAAACAAGAGGTTGATCTTTGGATGAGAACATACCCAAGTGTGGGTTTGTTTTCATCTGGTAATATGGTTCTCAGCCTGGTAATGAGACATAAACATGAGGTTGATCTTTAGAAGACAACATACCCAGGTGTGGGTCCAGAAGATGAGGCTGGTCCAAATACTGGTTGAGTGTGACTGGAAATGGAAATGCAGTTATAAGACAGGGGCATAGATGACGTCAGTAGGTGCCAACATCCAGCGGGCCTCACCCAGGAGCTTCTCCGCGGCCGACTCTCTGCCGGCCAGCTGGCTGTGGACCTCCGGCAGACTGGCGATGAGAGCTGCGGTCATGTCCTTCTCAATGAAGCCCTCCAGCACACATGTTCTCAGGGAGACGTCTCGAGTATCCCCCGCGGCCCCGATCTCCTCCGTCACATCGTCAATCTCCATTTGAGATGGAAGCAGATGACCTTCATCACCCGCACTTTGACCTTTGGACAACGGCATTCCGACCAAGTATTTTTGTGCTAGCAGCTAACGTTAGCTTCTAGCGGCGAGGAAATGTGAGGCCGATGTCGTGTGACATATATGAACCAAGCGACGCTTTAGAAAAATGTTTAACAATGTACCTCGTTAAGTTAAATGAAGCTATTCATCTTGAAGTAAGCGGACTGTCACCTGCTGCTCCCGCCCTGCCAATACTAGCACGACCATGCGGAATGTTCAACACGGGACTGTAGAGCGCATGCGTCAACATAGGCCTAGTCGGAAGCAAAACAAAGACGCTTGACCCTATAAGGCAGGGGTGTCCAAACTTTTTCCACTGAGGGCCGCAGACTGAAAAATCAAAGCAAGCGGGGGCCATTTTGATATTTTTTATTTTAAAAAACAATACAATATATCAGGGGTCGGGAACCTTTTTGGCTGAGAGAGCCAAGATGCCAAATATTTTAAAATATATTTACGTAAGAGCCATATAATATATTTTTAACACTGAACACAACTAAAACTGTGCATTTTTAATTAAGACCAACATTTCTAGAGTATAATAGGTCTCTTATTCTTTGTAATAACGTTGTTATTCTGAAGCTAACTTAGGAGGGCGGCGTGGCCTGCGGGTCTGCAGCGAAGCGGGGTGTTGCCAGGACCGGCCTCAAAATCAGCGACATGTGTGTAAATGGCCCACCTGGGCCTTGTTGAAGAACCCCCAAGAGGGCTAGCCCTACACTAACCAATAATAAATACATTATTTCTTACCTTTAAGGCAACTTCTTGAACAGGTGCGGTAGAAAAAAGGATGGATGGATTCAAATGCATGAGCATTTTTATATTTTTAACGTTATTTTTAACACTGTGATTACAAGTGGAATTATTCATTACTTATTGTGTTAAGAAGTGTCAGCTCGGATTTATCCGAGAGCCAGAAGCAGTCATCAAAAGAGCCACATCTGGCTCGCGAGCCATAGGTGCCCTACCCCTGCAATATATGTATAAAAAATATACATTTCGGCCACCGAATTGGTCAAAAAAATATAAAAAAATGTGTCATTATTCAACACTAGTGATTTAGGGCTATATAAATGAACATTGATTGATTGATTGATTGATATTATCATTCAAGTTTTAATTCTCTGGATCAGTGGTTCTTAACCAGGGTTCGATCGAACCCTAAGGGTTCGGTGAGTCGGCCTCAGGGGTTCGACAGAGATCAAAACACACCCGACTCTTCATGTAAATACAAACTTCTCCCTGTGGGCATATTAAAGATAAGGCAACAGCTGACTGATTTGCAGGTGTGTCATTTGTTGTGAGTTAATGCACTGTGTTGGTTTTGTTGTTTGAACAAGGTGATGTTCATGCACGGTTGATTTTGTGCACCAGTAGAAAAAAACATGGTAACACTTTAGTATGTGGAACATATTCCCATTAATTAGTTGCTTAAAAAAATGCAAATTAGTAATGTATTGGCTCTTAACTAGTCATTGAGTACTAATTAATGCCTTATTCGGCATGGCCTTATTATAACCCTAACCCTTTAACCCTGGCCCTAACCAAATAACTCTAAATTAAGTCTTTGTTACTTAGAATATGTTCCCCCAGTGTCCAAATAACTCTAAATTAAGTCTTTGCTACTTAGAATATGTTCACCTATACTAAAGTGGTAACAAAAACAACTTTGTCTTGAATTTGAAAAAAAAACATTTTACTTTTCACTAAAGAAGGGTTCGGTGAATGCGCTTCTGAAACTGGAGGGGTTCAGTACATCCAACGAGGTTAAAAACTACTGCTCTAGATCAGCATTAGGTCTATTTGTCAACATAATGATTTTAAAGATTTAAGTTGTATGCTCTTTTTGTCACTAAAAAATGTTTATTTTTATGGAAAAAATCACTAAATATGCAATATTATCACCCAATAATTTTTTCAAGTACAATATTTGAGATTATATAATAATTGGAGCCTTAAAAAAGTCAATAACTAATAACACCATTGCTTTTAATTCATTATTATTTTTTGAGCGATGACACTTAAAAACAAATCACACTAAAATTATTGGGGATCCAAAAGGGTCCTACTCATTAAAGTGTTACAAAATAAATTATAATTTTTTTTTACTGTTTACTTTAAACACAATAATCTTGAGATCAACTTCAGATCTATCCGTCAATTATAAGTTTTATTGTTGTTTAAGTTTATTGTTTGTTCATTTTAGGCCCTTCTAGCTCAGTTTTTTATATGGCAAACACAAAATATGCAACATTTTGCCCAAAGAAAATCTCAAAGTGGAGAATTTAACGTGACGTAATTGGAGCCTTGAATTGGTCAATAATTCATAATGACATTGATTTTGATTTATTGCTATTCTTTAAAGAAAGAAACAGCCTGCATGGCAGCTTTGTGTTATTAGAGTAACTTGTTACATTTCACCTGTTTGCTCCTTTATATCACTTTTTATGTATTTTTAAAATGTGCCGTGGGGCCGTTAAAAAATGACCTGCAGTCAGCAAATGGCCCCCGAGCTGCACTTTGGACACCACTGTTATAAGGGTACGCAGCATGGAGCGCTACTGCCTACTGGCGCTGACGAGACGCGGGGCGGCCATCTTGGAGTGGTGATGCGCTCCACTCAGTCCAATTCATTTGTCAGGAGCAATGAACTGTCATTCATCTTACCTCACTCAATACCACTCTTTTTCACCCCTTTTTTTCCTCATACATGTAGCTTTGATAAAGGATACATGTTTTATTATTCATAGTTTGCTTAACAGTAATAGAATATTCTCATATACTATAAAATAGTGCGTCTGCCTCACAATAAGAAGGTCCTGAGTTCAATCCCGGGCTCGGGATCTTTCTGTGCGGAGTTTTCATGTTCTCCCCGTGTCTGCGTGGGTTCCCTCCAGGTACTCCAGCTTTCCCCCATCGCCATAAACATGCACCTGTGGATAAGCCCCTCCCACCTCCAAATACATACACCTGGGTATAGGCCCCTCCCACCTCCAAAGACATGCACCTGCGGATAGGCTCCTCCCACTTCCAAAGACATGCACCTGGGGATAGGCTCCTCCCACCTCCAAAGACATGCACCTGGAGATAGGCTCCTCCCACCTCCAAAGACATGCACCTGGGGATAGGCTCCTCCCACCTCCAAAGACATGCACCTGGGGATAGGCTCCTCCCACCTCCAAAGACATGCACCTGGGGATAGGCCCCTCCCACCTCCAAAGACACGCACCTGGGGATAGGCTCCTCCCACCTCCAAAGACATGCACCTGGGGATAGGTTGATTGGCAACACTAAATGGTCCCTAGTGTGTGAATGTTGTCTATCTGTGTTGGCCCTGTGATGAGGTGGCGACTTGTCTGAGATATGCTCCAGCGATCCCAAAAGGGAGAATCGGTAGAAAAAGGATGGATGGATGCTATAAGTGACCAGATGTCTGGAATCAAAACTGGGAATATAATCCCCTTGGAAAAAACGGTCAGCTATTTTTAAATTGCAGAAACAATATGATTAGGTTATATATACACATGCATATATCCTACATAAACAACATTAAATATCTATATATATTAAGAACCTATAGATCAGTGTTTTTCAACCACTGTGCCTCGTGAGCTACAGTCTGGTGTCCCGTGGGAGATTATCTAATTTCACCTATTTGGGTTCAAAATATTTTTTGCAAACCAGTAATTATAGTCTGCAAATGATGTGTTGTTGTTGAGTGTCGGTGCAGAGTAACCGTGTAATACTCTTCCATATCAGTAGGTGGCAGCCAGTAGCTAAGTGTTTTGTCGACAGGTGCAGGTAAAAAGGTCTCTAATGCTTAAAAATAATAAATAAATGATAAATGGGTTGTACTTGTATAGCGCTTTTCTACCTTCAAGGTACTCAAAGCGCTTTGACACTACTTCCACATTCACACACACATTCACACACTGATGGAGGGAGCTGCCATGCAAGGCACTAACCAGGACCCATCAGGAGCAAGGGTGAAGTGTCTTGCTCAGGACACAACGGACGTGACGAGGTTGGTACTAGGTGGGGATTGAACCAAGGACCCTCGGGTTGCGCACAGCCACTGCGCCACGCAGTGGGAGAGTGAGTGCCCCTATGGCATCGAAGCTTAGGGAAGGCTGTGCAGAACAAAACTAAAACTGAATTGGCTACAAATTAAAAACAGAATGCTGGACGACAGCAAAGACTTACTGTGGAGCAAAGACGGCGTCCACAAAGTACATCCGAACATGACATGACAATCAACAATGTCCCCACAAAGAAGGATAAAAACAACTGAAATATTCTTGATTGCTAAAACAAAGTAGGTGCGGGAAATATCGCTCAAATGAAGACATGACACTGCTACAGGGAAATACCAAAACAAGAGAAAAAGCCACCAAAATAGGAGCACAAGACAAGAAGTAAAACACTACACAAAGGAAAACAGCAAACAAATGCAAATAAGTCAGGGTGTGATGTGACAGGTGGTGACAGTACACCTACTTTGAGAGAAGAGCTATAGTCATGCATGCTTACTTATGCTTTAAAGTCCATCCATCCATCCATCCATCTTCTTCCGCTTATCCGAGGTCGGGTCGCGGGGGCAACAGCCTAAGCAGGGAAACCCAGACTTCCCTCTCCCCAGCCACTTCTTCTAGCTCTTCCTGGGGGATCCCGAGGCGTTCTCAGGCCAGCCGGGAGACATAGTCTTCCCAACGTGTCCTGGGTCTTCCCCGTGGCCTCCTACCGGTTGGACGTGCCCTAAACACCTCCCTAGGGAGGCATTCGGGTGGCATCCTGACCAGATGCCCGAACCACCTCATCTGGCTCCTCTCCATGTGGAGGAGCAGCGGCTTTACTTTGAGTTCCTCCCGGATGGCAGAGCTTCTCACCCTATCTCTAAGGGAGAGACCCGCCACACGGCGGAGGAAACTCATTTCGGCCGCTTGTACCCGTGATCTTGTCCTTTTGGTCATGACCCAAAACTCATGACCATAGGTGAGGATGGGAACGTAGATCGACCGGTAAATTGAGAGCTTTGCCTTCCGGCTCAGCTCCTTCTTCACCACAACAGATCGGTACAACGTCCGCATTACTGAAGACGCCGCACCGATCCGCCTGTCCATCTCACCATCCACTCTTCCCTCTCTCGTGAACAAGACTCCTAGGTACTTGAACTCCTCCACTTGGGGCAGGGTCTCCTCCCCAACCCGGAGATGGCACTCCACCCTTTTCCGGGCGAGAACCATGGACTCGGACTTGGAGGTGCTGATTCTCATTCCGGTCGCTTCACACTCGGCTGCGAACCGATCCAGCTTTAAAGTCATATTCAACAAATGCCACAACTTTTTACTGTCAACTAAGTTTTGTTTATTTGTTTTTTTCTGATGGTAGTGTGCTTTCGGATTTTTTCGACAAAAAAAATGTGCGTTGGCTCAAAAAAGGTTGAAAAACTCTGCTTTAGGCTGCTAGCCGGCTCCTCATCACCACTTCAAGATGGCGGCCAAATTTCTGGCGTCACAGCAGCCAATGCTGCGTCTGCTTATAAAATGTTTATGATGAGTAGTACGATAGGTCGGGGCATATTAACAACGAACAATGTAGCATGTTGCGTTAGATGACGCCATTCATCTTGACGTAAGCAGGCTGTCACGTGCTGCTGCCGCCCTGCTTAATACTTGCACGTCCATGCGGAAACTTCAACACGGGACTGCAGAGCGCATGCGTCAACAAGTTTAAAGTTAAATTTTCACTTACTACCCGGAAGCAAAACAAGACAGTTGACTATGTGAGTAATAAAATAAATATTGTGACTTTTCCTGCTACACTATTTTGTGTGCTTACCTTTGTCTGCTTCCCCCCTTTTCATAGCTCCACACGTATGTTGTATTTGCAGCCATGAGTGGATGTCTTTCATGTCTGTGATCGCACACGTCTTTTTGCTGCACGCCAGGGGTGTCCAAACTTTTTCCACAGAGGGCCGCATAGGGAAAAATGTAAGCATGCGTGGGCCATTTTCACAGTTTTCATTTTCAAACCATAACAAAATATATGGATATTTTTTTTATCCTTAGGGCATAGAGGGTCTCAGTCACTAAAATGTTCAAAATAAGTCAAATAATTATTTTTTTTAATTTAATGCTCACAGTAAATCTCTATATCAACTTGAGGTTGACATAAAGTAAAACAAATAAGGTGTTATGCCTTTTCTGTCAAAGACAACTTTCTTTTTATAGTAAAACTGAAATATGCAGTATTTAGATAGATCGATAGTACTTTATTGATTCCTTCAGGAGAGTTCCTTTATTTAGCAATTAAAGCCCTCAAAGATCAATAATGCAGGACACCATTGATTTGAATTATTTAATATTTTTGAGTAATCACAGTGAAAAGTTGAATAAAATCTTACTAAATATATTTGAGATGAATTTACCAGGAATTGATTTGACGTGGACCCCGACTTAAACAAGTTGACAAACTTATTGGGGTGTTACCATTTAGTGCTCAATTGTAGGGAATATGTACTGTACTGTGCAATCTACTAATAAAAGTATCAATCAATAAATCGAAGATCCGAAAGGTTCCCCACTCATGGATGGTATAGCTCAGTTGGTAGAGCGGCCGTGCCAGCAACTTTAGGGTTGCAGGTTCGAGTCCCGCTTCCGCCATCCTGGTCACTGCCGTTGTGTCCTTGGGCAAGACACTTTACTCACCTGCTCCCAGTGCCACCCACACTGGTTTAAATGTAACTTAGATATTGGGTTTCACTATGTAAAGCGCTTTGAGTCACTAGAGAAAAGCGCTATATAAATATAATTCACTTCACATATATATTCAGCAAGGGATCAAATACTTTTTACTCTCACTGTGTATATATATATATATATATATATATATATGGGCTTCACGGTGGCAGAGGGGTTAGTGCGTCTGCATCACAATACGAAGGTCCTGCAGTCCTGGGTTCAAATCCAGGCTCTGGATCTTTCTGTGTGGAGTTTGCATGTTCTCCTCGTGAATGCGTGGGTTCCCTCCGGGTACTCCGAATTCCTCCCACCTACAAAGACATGCACCTGGGGATAGGTTGATTGGCAACACTAAATGGGCCCTAGTGTGTGAATGTGAGTGTGAATGTTGTCTGTCTATCTGTGTTGGCCTTGCGATGAGGTGGCGACTTGTCCAGGGTGTACCCCGCCTTCCGCCCGATTGTAGCTGAGATAGGCGCCAGCGCCCCCCGCGACCCCAAAAGGGGATAAGCGGTAGAAAATGGATGGATGGATCTTGAACTCTTTTTTTTTTATTGAGACAAAGATTATTTATGTATTTAATATTTGTATGTTTACTAAAGTATATTATTTATTTACTCACTGTTCTGTTACAGAGAAGAAGGAAATGGGATAAAATTGCTGTGGTATGAAAATGGGTCGGATTAAATAAGCTCCGCTTCTTCCTACTGCTTTTCGGCCGTGCTGTAATGAAAGGACTGGAAGTGTGTGTTGCGTCACATTGTTTGGTCAGCATGTTCCAGACTGAGCGCAGTTATTTCAGCAAGTCCTTCATCACACCGATTGATGAACCTCTGTAGCCCCCGCCAAAGTGGTTCCAGTGGTTCAGGTAGTGAAAAAGTTGATAAAGCTGGTTCCTCCTTGCAAAGCCAGCCGTCTTGGGTATTTTATGGTGGTAAGCGGAATAGAAGGAATCGTTAAACCCTCCAAACATACCAGAGATGGCCAACTCATACTCTGAATGGCCGTAGAAGGAAGCGGGGTCGAAGATGACCGGCCCGTCGCCCGATTCTGCCACGTTGCCTCCCCACAGGTCCCCGTGGAGGAGAGCGGGGACAATCTCCATCTCTTTGAAAAACTGCGGCATCTTCAGCTGTAGGAGTGGGTGTCACTGTGGGTTATTGTGGCAGACATGACTGCTGTTAGGAGGGCGTACCTGAAGCTGTGCCCAGAGCTCTCTGGCTTCTCTGTCGCCCTTAGATTCCTCCAGCAGCTTCAACTGCGACTGAAGCCTCTGCCGTGTAAAAAATGTCACCCAGTCATCCTGCCATTCATTTTCCTGGGAGGGAAAGAAAATTAATCAATCAATCAATCAATCAATGTTTATTTATAAAGCCCCAAATCACAAATGTCTCAAAGGACTGCACAAATCATTACGACTACGACATCCTCGGAAGAACCCACAAAAGGGCAAGGAAAACTCACACCCAGTGGGCAGGGAGAATTCACATCCAGTGGGACGCCAGTGACAATGCTGACTATGAGAAACCTTGGAAAGGACCTCAAATGTGGGCAACCCCCCCCCCTCTAGGGGACCGAAAGCAATGGATGTCGAGCGGGTCTAACATGATACTGTGAAAGTTCAATCCATAGTGGCTCCAACACAGCCGTGAGAGTTCAGTTCAAAGCGGATCCAAGACAGCAGCGAGAGTCCCGTCCACAGGAAACCATCTCAAGCGGAGGCGGATCAGCAGCGTAGAGATGTCCCCAACCCATACACAGGCGAGCGGTCCATCCTGGGTCAAGACTCTGGACAGCCAGTACTTCATCCATGGTCATCGGACCGGACCCCCTCCACAAGGGAGGGAGGGACATAGGAGAAAAAAGAAAAGAAGCGGCAGATCAACTGGTCTAAAAAGGAGGTATATTTAAAGGCTAGAGTATACAGATGAGTTTTAAGGTGAGACTTAAATGCTTCTACTGAGGTGGCATCTCGAACTGTTACCGGGAGGGCATTCCAGAGAACTGGAGCCCGAATGGAAAACGCTCTATAGCCCGCAGACTTTTTTTGGGCTCTAGGAATCACTAATAAGCCGGAGTCTTTTGAACGCAGAAAAAAAAAGCCACAATTGAATCTTCGTACGTCTTTCATCCTGTAAGGACGCAAGTACAGTTGTGCTCATAAGTGTACATAACCTGGGAGGTAGAGATGCGCGGATAGGCAATTATGTCATCCGCACCCGCATCACCAAAATCGTCATCCATCCGCCGTCCACCCGGAGCATCATTTTATCAGGACCGTACCCGCCCGCTGAATTACATCAGAGGTTGGCCACCTTTACCACTCACAGAGCTATTTAATCCTGTTTCACAGAGTAATGAAGTCAATTGGAGCCGCTAACGTTCTCGCGACTTTTCAATAGCGTTCATCCTGACGACAAGAATATGGGCGTGCTGTGAAGCCATCGCCTTTCACACTTTCAACAACTTGTACGAGCTGATTGTTGGCCCAATAACATGTTGTGTGCAGTAGGGCTGGGCGTATCGATACCAAGTATCGATAGTATCGATACTTATTGAGTATCGGTATCGTATCGATACTGGCGTGATGGTATCGATACTTCACCAAATTAAGCGAATCACTCTGATTTAAAAAAAAAATGTGAGCGGTCCTCACCACTCCACCCTCCTCCCTAGTGATGGGTCGCGAACGAGATTTAAAAACACTATAAAAATTCATCTTCAACCCAAAATAAAATAAAATAAATACAATTAACATGACGCTTGGTGCGTTCGCGCACACACATCAGTATAATTCGCTCCGAGGTTCACTCGGACACGCACACACACACACACACACACACACACGCACGCGTTTCCAGTGCGACTTAATGTCTTGGTTGTGAACTGTAAAGTATTTTATTGCACTAAAATAACGATAAGAATTTCTCAGTTCTTTTGTTTTGTGTTCATTTTTACAACTGTTTAATAACTAGTGTTTTCTTTTTTACTTCAGTTCTTGTGTGTTGAGGCGACTAGCCAAGTTCAGTATTTGTTTTCACCTTATTTGCACGACTTACTTCACTGTAATTGATATTATTACTTTTTATTAGAATTTCTCAATTCTTTTGTTTTGTGTTCATGTTTACAACTTTGTTCAATAACTAGAGTTTTGTTATTTAACTTAAGTGTTTGTGTGTTTTGAGGCGACAAGCCAGGTTCAGTAGTTGTTTGCACCTTATTTGCATTACTTTATTGCTATTGATATTACTTTTGTAATAAATATTTTATTTTTTGACTTAAATCGTTGTCTTGTGTTGTATTATTATCATAATCAATTAATAAAGGCAAAAGTACAAATTTGTTTTTCAAAAGTATCGATACCCTTAAGTCCGCCCCCCGCCCCTCAGATGACGACACTTCCGGTATCGGTATCGGCGATACTGGCCGGTATCGATACGCAAATTTGCGATATCGCCCACCCCTAGTGTGCAGCTTCCGCAATCACACGTACAAGATTGAAAGGCATACTGGGTGACACAGAGTACACTGATGGTTGTGATATAAACAACTTTAACACTTAGTAATATGCGCCACGCTGTGAAGCCACACCAATTAAGAACAACAAACACATTTCGGGAGAACATCCTCACAGTAACACAACATAAACGCAACACAACTAATACCCATAATCCTTTGTATTCATGACACTTCCTGAATATGTTTTACACCCCCACGCCCCCAACCCCGCCCACCTAACCGACGCAGGGGGGTGGCGGGGTTTGGGGTGTATAAAATAGTCAGGATGTGTCATGAATACAAAGGATTATGGGTATTTGTTGTGTTTATGTTGTGTTACTGTGAAGATGTTCTCCTGATATGTGTTTGTCGTTCTTGTTTGGTGTGGCTTCACAGTGTGGCGCTTATTACTAAGAGTGTTAAAATGGTTCATATCACAACCATTAGTGTACTCTGTGTCACCCAGTATGCCTTGCAGTCGTGTGCGTGTGTCTGCGGAAGCCACACACAACATGATGCTGGACTGACAAGCAGATCGTAAATAGTGTAGAAGGCGACAAAGCCAACGGCTTCATAGCACGCACTGATACTTATTAACTGGGTGACTGCCGGCAGTCATTCTAGAGAATAAAAGCGTCTCCTATTGACTTCGCTTTATGACACGGGTCTTAATTGGCTCTTTGAATGGTAAAGGATACCGATCCCAGAACTATGTATGGGTTGTACTTGTATAGTACTTGTATGTATATCAAATATCTCCTTATGGTTCAACCGCCACCCGCCCGAATCTAATTAAAATCTATTTTTTCATCAAGTCAACCGCCCGACCCGCGGACTACGCAAACCGCGCATCTCTACAGGGAGGATTGATGATTTCTTGGCCATTCTTCAGAGAATATGAAGGATAACACAAAAACATTTCTTCCACTCATGCTTAATGGTTGTGTGAAGCTATTTATTGGCAAACCGTGTTTCATTTTTTACCGTATTTCCTTGAATTGCCGCCGGGGCGCTAATTAATTTAAAACCTCTCCTCACTTACCAAACGCATGTGGTAAATTTAGGCCTGCGCTTAAAAATTTGAGTGTGATGTAAAGATACCATCATGAAAAGAACATTTAATTAAAAAAAACGTTATTATGGTCTTAAACTTTACTTATAAATGAAGTCCAAGCGCAGCTCCTTCTGATCAAAAGCATCGATAACTTGTTTATAGAAGTCTTCCTTATCTTCCTTCAGTTTTAAAAGTCTCTCTGTCTCGATGGAGATCTTCCTTTATTACCTCCTGCTTCGATTGAAAGTCCGGTTTAGAAAACTGTTTTATTTTAGATATGTAATCCTCCATGTTAAAAGTGCAAGCGAGAGGAAAAAATAAACGATTGCTGCTTGTTGTCACTTCTTCTGCAGCCGAGTAGTCGCAAGAAGGATCACTAGCGCCCTCTACCACCAGGAGGCGGGAGTCATTTAATGACTCGTATTTGCCACACGCGGCTACGGTATATTAATAAAACATAGCCGCTTAATGTTTTTTTTTAGCATATTCAATAGCTTGGACCTTAAATCCTACTGAATAGCTCTTAATCTTCTTCCCTTTATGCGATTTCAAATGATTGAAATCAGCCTCCTCCATTTTGAAAATGATGACAGGTGAAGTGTCACTCGTGACGTGACGAGTTTGACCAGGTGGAAATTTTAGACATGCGCTGATAAAAGTAATATTTTGCGAAATGAGTTTGACCCGGGGCTTCACGGTGGCAGAGGGGTTAGTGCGTCTGCCTCACAATACGAAGGTCCTGCAGTCCTGGGTTCAAATCCAGGCTCGGGATCTTTCTGTGTGGAGTTTGCATGTTCTCCCCGTGAATGCGTGGGTTCCCTCCGGGTACTCCAGCTTCCTCCCACTTCCAAAGACATGCACCTGGGGATAGGTTGATTGGCAACACTAAATGGTCCCTAGTGTGTGAATGTGAGTGTGAATGTTGTCTGTCTATCTGTGTTGGCCCTGCGATGAGGTGGCGACTTGTCCAGGGTGTACCCCGCCTTCCGCCCGATTGAGATAGGCGCCAGCGCCCCCCGCGACCCCGAAAGGGAATAAGCGGTAGGAAATGGATGGATGGCGTTTGACCCGGCGTTAATTCTGAGCCGGCGGTAATGCTAAGCATGCGCTAATTATTTTGCGAAAGGAGTTTGACCCGGCGGCAATTCAAGGAAATACGATAAATCAAAATGACAAAAGAAAGTACCCAAATGACCCTGATCCAAAGTTTACATACCCCAGTGACTTTGATCTGATGTCATGCACAAAAGTTGACACACACAGGTTTGAACAGCTCATCAAGGTTCCAATACTCACCTGTGACCTGTTTGTTGGTAATTAGTGTGTGTGTGTATAAAAGGTCAGTGAGTTTCTGGGCTTCTAAGAGACCATTGCATCTTTCATCAGTGCTGCACAGATGTTTCTGGATTCTGAGTCATGGGGAAGTCAAACGAATTGTCAAAGGGTCTGAGAGAAAAGGTAATTGGACTGCATAAAACAGGAAAGGGGTATAAAAAGATATCCAAGGAATTGAGAATGCCGATCAGTAATGTTCAAACGCTGATTAAGAAGTGGAAAATGTGGGATTCAGGCAGACCAGCATAAATTCCAGTCACAACTGCCAGGAAAATTGTCTGAGATGCAAAGAAAAATCCACAAATGCTGTTTCAAGATGCACAATAAACAGGCACTTGAAGAAAAATGGGCTGCATGGTCGAGTCGCCAGAAGAAAGCCATTTCTGCGCAAATGTCACAAAGTATCCTGCTTACATCACGCCAAACGGCACAGAGACAAGCCTCAAAACTTCTGGAACAAAGTCATTTGGAGAGATGAGCCCGAAATTGAACTTTTTGGCCACTCAACCATAAACGTTACATTTGGAGAGGAGTCAACAAGGCCTAAGATGAAAGGAACACCATTCCTACTGTCAAAGACGGAGGTGAATCACTGAGGTTTTGGGCCTATGTGAGCTACAAAGGCACAGGAATGTTGACCAAAATTGATGGCAAGATGAATGCAGAATGTTATCAGAAAATACCGGAGGGAAATATGCACTCATCAACCCGGAAACTGCGTTTGGGACCTTTTTAGACATTCCAACATGACCATGATCCAAAACACCAGGTCAAGTCGACCTGTCGGAACAAAGTGAAGGTTCTGAAGTGGCCTTCTCAATCTCCTGACCTCAATATCATTAAGCCACTCTGGGGAGGTCTGGAACGTGCGCTTCATGCAAGACAGCCCAAGAACTTAAAGGAACTGGAGGCTTTGCCATCTGAGAAAAATAAAGAACTACCACAAAAGACTTCAAGCTGTCATTTATGTTAATGGGGGCAATACACGTATTAACAACTGGGGTATGTAAAATTTTGATCAGGGTCATTTGGGTACTTTCTTTTGTCATTTTGATTTGAAAAGAGTAAACAGTTGTTTGCCAATAAACAGCTTCACCCAACCATTAAGCATGAGTGGAAGAAATGTTTTTGTGTTATTAATATTCTCTAAAGAATGGCCAAGAAATCATCAAATCTCCCAGGTTATGTACACCTATGAGCACAACTTGTATATCTTACCTGTGCGATGTATCCACAGCACGTGGGGCTACAGAACCCAAATCTGTCCACATACTGACCAGCTCCTTTCCCTATTAACAGAGACAACACTGAAAAAATGAACAATTCACCTTCACTTTATCCCCAAATAGTAGACTCCGCTACAGTAAATATTCTTCAAAAACAAATACTAAACCCGCACTATTTTTCAAATGTTTTTCTTTTGTTTCCAGTCTGTAGCACACAAGGCTTTATGTCATCGAATTAAAAAGACAAGACACCTTACTCCAACAAAACACCTACTACTCTCTGCAGTTTTTTTTTGTTTTTTTCCCCCAAGATGGCGCTGCTGTAGTGGCTGCTGTTGGCAGGAGCTCTGTGCTCTTGTGTCATCCTTTTGTGTTTCCCTCTTCTTTTCATGTCTTATTATATTTTTTTGCCTTTTGGTCCGGGACCCTTTGGGACTGTGTGACAAGGGGTGGCACTTTCGTGACCTCTGTGGTGCTTTTTTTGTGGACTTCTGGATCTGCCTCCCGGGAGCCTTTTGGCCATGGAGACCAGCTGCTGGGTGTCTGCCACACCAGAGTCTGTTTGGATGTACTGGAGGAGATGCGGATGAGGGGACAGGACTGCGGAGCTAGCACTGAGCTACTGGGACGGAGAGGCTTCGCGGTGTCTTGACTGGGTGAGCAGGTGTCGGACACCTCAGTCACCTTGGACGTGTCCTCGCTCATCCATGCGTACTGGACACTGGCCGAGAGTGGAGTCAGCTGTCTTGGTTGCTTTGTTGGGTCTGCTCCTGTCTCTGGCCATGCTCCCTCCTCCCCAGCAGACGATGGCGTGGAACACCGCAGAGGCCACCACAGTGGATATGTTTCTTTTACTTTTTATTCATAGCTGTATGTAGAAGTGTCTGCTTGTATCTGCTGCTTTAATGTCTTTAATGTCCTCTGTGTTCTTTGATGTTTGATGTTTTCCTCTTACACACATGGAAGAGGGATGTGTACTATGGCGATGAGTTGTTTTTTTTCCCTTGGCCTCGGTCTGCACCCCCTCTCCAGGGCCCAGGCTAACACCGATTTTTTTATTTTATTTTAAACTTCTATTACCCCCTCCCCCTTTTTACCTGTATCTCACCTTTTTTGTAAGGGGCGCTGGAAGCCGGCAGACCCGTCAGCGATCCTGTTCTGTCTCCCTGTAATGTTTGTCTGATCTTGAATGGGATTGTGCTGAAAATTTTAATTTTCCTGAAGGAACTCTCCTGACGGAATAAATAAAGTACTATCTATCTATCTAAGTACGAATATGGACACTATATCAGAAAATATGGTTTCTACAATGCAATCTCTTGAGATATAAAAATGCAATTATGGTGTATTGGAAGTGTGTTGTCCAAATGGAAGCATCTCAACAATTTAAATGTGATTTTAGTTAGTGAAGTTGAAAAATGAGCTATTGATTAATAATGATTTGTAATTATTTAATCCCTTTTTCGTCTCACCTAAAAAGCCCTCAACTTCATTTATTTTAAGTTAAAAGTTTAAGTTAAAGTAGCAATGATTGTCACACACACACACACACACACACACACACACACACACACACACAAGGTGTGGCGAAATGATTCTCTGCATTTGACCCAACACCCTTGATTACCCCCTGTGAGGTGAGGGGAGCAGTGGGCAGCAGCGGTGCCACGCCCAGGAATCATTTTTGGTGATTTAATCAGTTTACCTGATTCTGGCCAGATCCTTCAATCCAATCCATCCATTCATTTTCTACCGCTTGTGTCTTTTAGGGTCGCGGGATTGCTGGAGCCTATTTCAGCTGCACTTGGGCGGAAGGCGGGGTACACCCTGGACAAGTGGCCACCTCATCACAGGGCCAACACAGATAGACAGACAACATTCACACACTAGGGACCATTTAGTGTTGCCAATCAACCTATCCCCAGGTGTATGTCTTTGGAGGTGGGAGGGGCCTATCCCCAGGTGCATGTCTTTGGAAGTGGGAGGAGCCTATCCCCAGGTGCATGTCTTTTGAGGTGGAAGGGGCCTATCCCCAGGTGCATGTCTTTGGAGGTGGGAGGAGCCTATCCCCAGGTGCATGTCTTTGGAGGTGGGAGGAGCCTATCCCCAGGTGAAAGTCTTTAGAGGTGGGAGGAGCCTAACCCCAGGTGCATGTCTTTGGAGGTGGGAGGAGCCTATCCCCAGGTGCATGTCTTTGGAGGGGGGAGGAAGCCGGAGTACCCGGAGGGAACCCACGCAGTCCCGGGGAGAACATGCAAACTCCTCACAGAAAGATCCCGAGCCCGGGATTGAACCCAGGACTACTCAGGACCTTCGTATTGTGAGGCAGACGCACTAACCCCTCTTCCACCGTGCTGCCCTTCAATCCAATCCAATCCAAAAATAAAAACATTATTCAAATATTATCCTGAGCTCCACCAATGACTGAATAGAAACAAAAAAAATTAATATAAAACCAATATAAAAATAAATATGATTAAATACAATTTTAAAGGGTAAAACCAATTAAACAAAAAATGTGGTTGTCCTTGTAGTTGGCTGAGCTCCACAGATCCTTGTGTGGAGCTCAGCCAACTACAAGGATCTGGCCAGAGTCAGGTGACTAAACAGCATCAGGCGGCTGTGTTCTAATATTAATCAAATATCATTCGGCGGCCATAGATCATTTAGGACAGGGGTGTCCAAAGTGCGGCACGGGAGCCATTTGCGGCCCACAGGTAATTTTTTCACGGCCCCACGGCACATTTTAAAAATACGATTGAAAAAATTAAAAACATAAAAAGTGTTATAAAAGAGCCAACAGGTGAAATGTAGAAAGAAAATGTTGCAATGTTTACTCTACTAAAACAAAGCTGCCATGCAGGCTGTTTCTTTCTTTAAAACATAATAATGCATCAAAATCAATGACATTATGAATTATTGACCTATTCAAGGTTCGAATTACGTCACGTTAAATATTCCACTTTGAGATATTTTGGGGGAAAATTATGCATTTTTTATGTTTGCCATAAAAAAAATTGAGCTGTTTTTTTTTGTTTGTTTTTGTTTTAAATAAGGCCCGAAAACGGAAAAAACAAAAAACATAAACAACAATACAGCTTATAATTAACGGATGGATCTGGAGATGATCTCGAGATTATTATGGTAAAAGTAAACAGTAAAAAAATATATAATTTATTTTTTAACACTTCAATGAGTAGGACTCTATTGGATCCCCAATAATTTTAATGTGATTTGTTTTTAAGTGTCATTGCTCAAAAAATAATAATGAATTAAAATCAATGGTGTTATGAGTTATTGACCTTTTTAAGGCTCCAATTCCGAGGATGTCGTAGTCGTAATGATTTGTGCAGTCCTTTGAGACATTTGTGATTTAGGGCTATATAAATAAACATTGATTGATTGATTGATTGAATTATTATATAATCTCAAAAATTCCACTTAAAAACTTTATTGGGTGAAAATATTGCATATTTCGTGTTTTTTCCATAAAAAAACAGGGTTTTCTTTGACAAAAAGAGCATACAACTTAAATCTTTAAAAATGTTCTATTGACAGAATGACCTAATGTTGATCTAGAGATTTAAAACCTGAAAAATAATACAAATAATACTGAATAATGACACTTTTTTTTACCAAAATCCTATGGGGATTGAGGGGAATAAATGTATATTTTTATACATATATTGTACTGTTTTTTAAAATACAAAAAAATAACGAAATGGCCCCTGCTTGCTTTTATTTTTCAGTGTGCGGCCCACAGTGGAAAAAGTTTGGACACCCCTGATTTAGGAGCAGATCTGGCCTTGACTTTGACACCCCTGGTCTAAAGGAAGGCACTGAGGCTGCATTACCAACTGTCTGCTGCTCTTTGCTGACTTTCTCCAGCTGTCTCTTGTTGTGGAGATGAAGATCAGCCAGCTGATCACCAAGTTGCTTTGAATATCTGCACATGGCAAGAAAAAAAAAATCAATCAATCAATAAATACTGCTACTAAATGGTCATACAATGAAAGGGAGTGTCCTACTTGTTCAGACCATGCATGTCCAAGTGTTCCATGACAAACGCACACCCTCCAGTCTCCAACTGCAACACCTTCACGGGTCTGGGGACTTTGACACTTTCTGTCTTTAATATGGCCTCCAAACTGGCCATTTCCCCTTCGAACATCACTTTGGCCTCCATAAGGGGGAACAGATCAAAACCCATCACTCTCAGGCATGATTCTCACAAGATGCAAACAGGTAACACTTGCTGAGTTGAGTTGGAGTCTATTTTGAACATGCACGCATACAACATGATGCATCACACATGCACGCATACATGATGCATCACACATGCATGCATACAACATGATACATCACACATGCATGCATACAACATGATACATCACACATGCATGCATACAACATGATACATCACACATGCATGCATACAACATGATACATCACACATGCGTGCATACAACATGATACATCACATGCATGCATACAACATGATACATCACACATGCACGCATACAACATGATACATCACACATGCACGCATACAACATGATACATCACACATGCGTGCATACAACATGATACATCACACATGCATGCATACAACATGAGAGAAGTTAAGTCCCTACCTTTAGTCAAAAGTGATTTATGACCCCCCATAAAACAATGATTTATGACCCTCAAGGTCAAAGGTCAATGATTTATGAGGGGTCAAGTTCAAAGGTTAATGATTTATGAGGGGGTCAAGGTTAAAGGTCAAGGTTAAAGGTCAGGTTCAAATGTCAGGTTCAAATATCAAGGTCAAGTGGGTGTGGCTTACCCGGAAGAGGGTGGAGTTAAGACCTGCGGTGGGAGTGGTTAAACCAGGAAGAGGGTGGAGTTTTAAACAGAAAGAGGGCAGAGTTAAGACCTGCGGTGGGAGTGGTTAAACCAGGAAGAGGGTGGAGTTAAGACCTGACAGGGAACAGAGGAGGGTTCAGTTTTTTTAAGAAAGCAATGTCATCTGAGCAGCATGTGACCATATATTTGATAGTTTAAATGTTTACGATCGTTTGAAACAACTTCCAGATTTCGATGTATTGATGGCTGGGAATGTTACGTGTGGAGATGTGGACACGCACACACACACACACACACACACACACACACACACACACACACACACACACACACACACACACGAGGGGTACAAAAGGGCAGTGTAAGGCTTAGTCATTATTTGGAGCTTTATACGTTAGCGTAAAGACTTTGTTCGATTCGGTCATGATTAGTGAAACGCCTGTTTCGATTTATAAAAATAATAAAACTTACATTGACGCTCCGCAAAAAAGTCGAGTGTTTCTAAATCGTATTCAGATGCCGCCGACCGAATCTTTGCGTGAGAAATGGGATTTGGAAGGGGAGGGATCTTTTGGATTTGTATTCAGATACGAAATGGGGGATATCTGCTTATTTCAGCTAAAAGAAAGAAGAGACGGAAGCCCTTTCTCGATATTTTCATCGTTATCTATCGTGGATTGGGAAGTTTTTGGTGGACACGCACACACACGCACACACACGCACACACACACACACACAGACGCACGCACGCACGCACGCACGCACGCACGCACGCACGCACGCACGCACGCACGCACGCACGCACGCACGCACGCACGCACGCACGCACACACGCACACACGCACACACGCACACACGCACACACGCACACACGCACACACACACACACACACACACACACACACACACACACACACACACACACACACACACACACACACACACACACACACACACACACACACACACACACACACACACACACACACACACACACACACACACACACATTCGTACGCACTGAAACAACTTCCGTACCTCACGAAAACATATTTAAACAGATGGAAAAAACTATCGCAGAACACAGTGTCACGTAGCAACTGGTCTTTACGGTCGTTTGAAACAACAGGTCAGTTTGGGGGACAAAAGGAGGGTTCAGTTTTTACTGACTTCCCATCTGACAGTTTAAATGTTTATGACCGTTTGAATCAACAGGACACGCACGCACACACACACACACGCACGCACACACACACACACACACACACATACACACACACACGCACACACACACACACACACACACACACACACACCATTACCTCTGCTTTACCATGTTATTAGACATTGGTTTAACTCCATTTAAGCATTTAAACGTTAAAAGCATTGCACTTGTACGACGTTGTAATACTTTTTTTTTACCAGCCGATGACGACGAAGTGAAAGACGATGAACTTTGCTTAAACGGTCTTACAAAGTTGGAAGATGATTTTCGAGGTGTGTTTAAACCTTCAAATTATTTAATATTATGTGTATTCATTATTTAGTTTCATAGAGGATTTGCCGTAAGATCCTAACGCGATCGTTTTAACACAATCGCAGTCTGGTGAGTCAAATGATTCTCATTTTACAAGAAAAAAAACATGCGGTATACGATACATATATACATATATTTACTTACAGATTTTCCGTTTACATCTCTTGCTCACTGGTCTCCCTTAAAGCTGGCGGGTCCGTCAACGGCCGTTCCAGGCAGAGGAGAAGGCTTGATTGCGCCAAAGACTCCAGACATCGAATCCTTGCTCCGAGGGGAAATCATCGAAAACGACGGTGAATGTCCAACAGGCACCCGCTGTAAGTTTTTCTCGTTTTCTGTAAGCTTTTTAAGATTCTCAGGAGCTTTAAAGAGCTCCTCTCATTCCAATGTCTTTCGCTCAAATGAATTTCGCGCCTAAGGGGAATGGGCGGGGACTGATTCCGGAGGTGGGCGGATGTTTCCGCCAAGCAACCTTCTGGTTGAAATGGAGTGTGGATCAAGATGGATCCCTACTCTATATTCTTTTATTTAACCCAATGTTTTTTAAATACGTGTATAATGCTTTATATCCTATGTGTTGTGAATTCCATCCTACAATATCTTCCAAGGAACCCAAAGAAATGTTACCACACCTCCCGCTTTATTTATTCTATAGATTACCTGAACTATTTCATAAACTAAATCTTGTCTTGTTTCTGATGCTATGTTTTTTTATGCTCATCAATGCACTGTTGGACTGCGAGCACACAACTACTTTCCTTGCTTTGTTTTCCTCTATCCAGTTAACTGCCATATAAATTGCTACCAATTCCCCCGTAAAAACAGATAGTTTATCACTGATTATTTTATTTAATACTATGTTTCCTTGTGGGATAACTGCTACAGCTCTTACCTTTTTTTTTTTTTTTTTTTTTTTTTTTTATATAGTTTTTGATGCATCCGTATATATCATATCTCAATCCATTTTTCTATCCGGTAACTATTTAAATTTCTATTCTTTAGTAATTGCATGTTTTCTTTTGGGTTATCAAACATCCACGGTGGTATTGCAGGCATTGGTACCGTAGGACTAACTTTAATATTGTCAATTTTAACTTTATTACATATGTCTCCTATAATCCACCCAAAACTATTCTTTTTTGTTTTCTCTTTTTCTTGGCAGATTGGTAGCACTGGACAAGTCGGATATCCTTGCTTGGATCCTTTTAAAGTTGCCCGATAAACTGCTGAGAGTTGATCTCTCCTCTTGTCCAAAGGTTTTTCGTTCATTTTTACTTGTAATACTGGCACTAGGGTTGATGTAGTAGCTCCACAACATAACCTTAAAGCCTGTGACTGGATCCGGTCTATTTTTCCCAAGTCATGTTTTTGAAGCAGATTGGTAAATAATGCATCCGTAATCAATAACAGATGGAATTAAAGTTATAAATATATACATGTATTGTTTTCAACGTTAACCTATCAGCCCCCCAATCATTACCCCTCAAAGCCCTCATTATATTTAACACCTTTTTACTTTTTCCCCTATTTTTTTATTTTCCGGAAGGAACACTCCTGAAGGAATAAATAAAGTACTATCTAATCTAATCTAATCAAATCTATTTTGCTGATGTGGGTTGACTAGTTCATATTTTTCTCAAACCATATTCCTAAATATTTAAATACTTGTACCTCTTCTATATTTTCACCTTAGAGTTTTTATTTGGAGCTTGTTTTGTACTTTTGTCTTTGTAAAATGTATGACTTTTGTCTTTCCAACAGAGAATCTTAAACCTCAAGCCGTTCCCCAGTCTTGAACATTATTTACCACTTTGTTAGTTTTTTGATTATTTCTTTTGACTCTAAATAATATACTAGTCTTTCATTAATCTTTTTTTTTTTTCCATTACTTTTCCCCAAATTTATAATTTCCTGCCTCTTCCGGGTCTTACCCTGACTTGCATATTGGAATTGTTACCGCTAATTTTCCCCTCTGCCGGTCATTCTCCTTCTTCATATATCCTGTCATATCATTTCAAGACCACTTCTTTGACGATGCCACCTAAGTTTTTGATCATTTGATAACCCGCTAGGTCTTTCCCCGGTGACGTATTTTTAACCTTTTTCAAAATTCGAACCATTTCATTCAAAGAAAATGTCATATCCATAGTGTTGGTAAAGCTATTATCGTTGTCTTCCATCATTTCCCCAATATTTAAACTCATTGTTTTTTCTCTCTTTTGTTTTTCCACATTTCTCAAATTATCATTACTGTGCACTTCAACAAATGTTTTTGCTAAAGGTTCTGCTGTTTCTTTACCCGTGACTACATCTTCTTTGATAAATGTGGCACATCATCCTCTTTACCCTTCATTCCTATCTTTACGAATCGTTATATATCCTTTTATTATAAAGTTTAATTTTGGCTTCAGCCCTGTTTCTTGAATACAAATTATACGTGGTTTAGTTTTCATATTTTTAATATATCCCTTTAATTCACGTTCGGTTGCTATCAAACTTCTGGCATTCCACCGGACCATTAACAGGGTGTTGGAATGTGGTAACATGACTCCGTCACGTCTACTCTCCGTAGTACAGCTTGCACCCGGTACCAAGATAGTTCTTTCAACAACTTTGATGCTGCTTTGACAATTATTTTGATCTTCTCAGTCTTATTTTTACTTTCATTTTGTATCAAAGCTGAGTTGTGCTCTCTGGTTTATTTTGCAAATGAACCGACAGAACATGATCATGTACAAGACTCGCCTACCCACAATGCACTGCAACCCAACGCTCCTGGTCGGATGTTTTTTTCGGGGTTCATGGAGAGATGCGGTAAAGAGTGGTAGCCAAGACACACGGTCACACACGGTCACACACGGTCACACACGGTCACACACGGTCACACTCGGCAATTATTTTGACCTGGGGAGCAGATATAGAGGAAAAAATGTGTCTGGGGGGCCGGGATATCTGATTTTCAGGTACAAAAAACTTCACAATGACACAAAATAAACACAACAGTTAAACCTCACACTAAAAAACAAGACATTGACTTGTACGTTCAAAAGACAGAATAGAACAAGTCAAGACATGCAATGCCATCTACAAAATGTTATGTAAATGTTAGTCATTACACACGCGGCTATGGTTTTGATGTATTTGTTACAGACATGTTTACGTCAAGTAACATCACATGGTTCCATTTGCACCTTTCAACAAATCTGAAAAGGAATATTAAGAAGTAAAACTTATATTTAATCCTACCTCTTCTCCGAGCACACGGTGACTGTACATACGGGTCGAAAAATGTTGACCTAATTCAGCATTTCTCAAAGTGTGGGGAATAGAGACATGACAGGTGGGGCGCGAGGAAAGGGAGGACATTTTTTATTTTTGATTTTTTTTTACTATGCTTTCATTTTCTATACACACTGTAAATCACTTTGTGATTCTGTCTGTGAAATCCGCCGTATAAATAAATGTAAATTACTTATTTTTCCTGTAGGCTTTAAATTTCTCGGCAGGAGCGAAAGTTTGACAGACATAGCAACAGTAACTTTTGCAGGCAGGGCTAAGAGGAACAAACTTTCGCGCGGATGGGTAGCAGGCTAATGTGCGAACCACAATTACACAAAATGGATACATTTGCAACTCGCACCTCAAAGGTCTGCGGAGAAACAAAAATATGACGGGTCTAATCAACCAAAAAGTCAACCTAAAAGAAAATATGGCGAAGGGTATCTTGCTCTTGGATTCACGGCAGCGGAGGTGGGGGCAGAGGAGAGACCCCTGTGTGTTCTTTGTCTAAAACGGCTAGCAGCAGACAGCCTGAGACCCAACAAAGCAAAGAGACAACTCGAGACCACACATGATGTCCAATAAATTGTTTTGTTGGGGCGATGGGGGTAGGTGGGCCTTGAGTCTAAAGTGGTGATGACAGAAAAAAAAAAAGTTTGAGAAGCCCTGACCTAATTGTACGGATCTCACTTTAAACGGGAAAAAGATCATTTAAATGTTTTCACTTTGAATATGAAACGAGGAGTAAAATGTACAATGTACAATATTATCAATTATTTCACAAGGACATGTTTTAAGGATATTGTACAGTATAATTAAATCTAAAATGAATGTGATCACTTTCAGGATCATTTTATTTTTAGCCAGTAAACAACTGTTATGTACTTTTGAATCGGGTTTTCAAAAAAAAAAGAAAAAGGGAGGGACAATCAAGGATCAACAATGGCACGACTTTCACTAACTTGCGTGAGGTCAAAAGACAAGAGATTTTAGACCAATGCTGCTTTGGATCTGTTCCTGCTAAACTAGTAAGTGACTTTCAATGCTCAAATCAGAATAATAATACAAATTTTAGCTACTGGAAATTTGTGTGGTAGCAATAAATACCCACCAGCGCGATACTTTGCAGTTCCACACTGACCAACCACGCAACAAACTCAAAAGAACTGTACAAGGAAAAAACAATGCAGTGACTTCAAACTGCAAATATAAGGTTTGAGTAAAATATGTAGGTTGGTGTGAATGTTGTCCGTCTATGTTGACCCTGCAATGAGGGGGCGACTTGTCCAGGGTGTACACCTCCTTCCACCCGATTGTAGCTGAGATAGGCGCCAGCGACCCCCACGTCCCCAAAAGGGACTAAGTGGTAGAAAACGAATGTAGGTTCCTACTGTGGAAAGTTCAGTAATACAGAATCATTGTGGCATTATCGTGTCAGTTTGACGCTATATGCGCTAGTCCTCATGGTAAATGTGGTTTTCCTTTTGGGAAAACGCCATCGCTTTGGTTCACTGGTGCGGCCAATATAAACCAAAACTGAAAGTTCTTAAGTGGGGGTTTAAGTAGAGTTTATAAATCTTGTATCTGTGCCACATATAGCCTTATTTCAGTGTCAACAGTCTCCAGCTTACTTGCTACACATGTTTTGGCTCTGCCCATCCCTGTGCAGTTATTGGACCGACATTTTTAATACTTTGTCTGTTGTTGTAATTACCTACTAGGCCTTCTTTGCCTTTATTTGTTGTTGTATCTTTATGTTAGCAATTGGGACTTTTTGAATGAAATTGTCTGTGGCTCCATGTTAACGAAGTTGCCTGTACTATTTGACTGATGCATTTTATTGATTGATTTATTATTTTTCTTTCTTTTTCGTTTTGTCTCCTCAGAAAAAAAATTTGGTAACTTTGTTTGTTTTACAACTTGTGCCAGGATAGCAGTAATTGCACAAAGGCATTCTTCTTCTTTTAGTTTTCTGACAGCACGTAGGCGTTCGCATCAACTTTCGTCTTTTTAACAAATGGGTAAAGGGGGAATGATGTATACCGTAAAACTAGTTGGCACATTTAATATTTAATAATAATGAATATTGTAAAATTCTATAATTTTTGTTATTTAAAGGGGAAAACCCGATTCAAAAGTACATAACAGTTGTTTACTGGCTAAAAATAAAATGATCCTGAAAGTGATCACATTCATTTTAGATTTAATGATACTGTACAATATCCTTAAAACATGTCCTTGTGAAATAATTGATAATATTGTACATTTTACTCCTCGTTTCATATTCAAAGTGAAAACATTTAAATGATCTTTTTCCCGTTTAAAGTGAGATCCGTACAATTAGGTCAGGGCTTCTCAAACTTTTTTTTTTTCTGTCATCACCACTTTAGACTCAAGGCCCACCTACCCCCATCGCCCCAACAAAACAATTTATTGGACATCATGTGTGGTCTCGAGTTGTCTCTTTACTTTGTTGGGCCTCAGGCTGTCTGCTGCTAGCCGTTTTAGACAAAGAACACACAGGGGTCTCTCCTCTGCCCCCACCTCCGCTGCCGTGAATCCAAGAGCAAGATACCCTTCGCCATATTTTCTTTTAGGTTGACTTTTTGGTTGATTAGACCCGTCATATTTTTGTTTCTCCGCAGACCTTTGAGGTGCGAGTTGCAAATGTATCCATATTGTGTAATTGTGGTCCGCACATTAGCCTGCTACCCATCCGCGCGAAAGTTTGTTCCTCTTAGCCCTGCCTGCAAAAGTTACTGTTGCTATGTCTGTCAAACTTTCGCTCCTGCCGAGAAATTTAAAGCCTACAGGAAAAATAAGTAATTTACATTTATTTATACGGCGGATTTCACAGACAGAATCACAAAGTGATTTACAGTGTGTATAGAAAATGAAAGCATAGTAAAAAAAAATCAAAAATAAAAAATGTCCTCCCTTTCCTCGCGCCCCACCTGTCATGTCTCTATTCCCCACACTTTGAGAAATGCTGAATTAGGTCAACATTTTTCGACCCGTATGTACAGTCACCGTGTGCTCGGAGAAGAGGTAGGATTAAATATAAGTTTTACTTCTTAATATTCCTTTTCAGATTTGTTGAAAGGTGCAAATGGAACCATGTGATGTTACTTGACGTAAACATGTCTGTAACAAATACATCAAAACCATAGCCGCGTGTGTAATGACTAACATTTACATAACATTTTGTAGATGGCATTGCATGTCTTGACTTGTTCTATTCTGTCTTTTGAACGTACAAGTCAATGTCTTGATTTTAGTGTGAGGTTTAACTGTTGTGTTTATTTTGTGTCATTGTGAAGTTTTTTGTACCTGAAAATCAGATATCCCGGCCCCCCAGACACATTTTTTCCTCTATATCTGCTCCCCAGGTCAAAATAATTGCCGAGTGTGACCGTGTGTGACCGTGTGTGACCGTGTGTGACCGTGTGTCTTGGGTACCACTCTTTACCGCATCTCTCCATGAACCCCGAAAAAAACATCCGACCAGGAGCGTTGGGCTGCAGTGCATTGTGGGTAGGCGAGTCTTGTACATGATCATGTTCTGTCGGTTCATTTGCAAAATAAACCAGAGAGCACAACTCAGCTTTGATACAAAATGAAAGTAAAAAGAAGACTGAGAAGATCAAAATAATTGTCAAAGCAGCATCAAAGTTGTTGAAAGAACTATCTTGGTACCGGGTGCAAGCTGTACTACGGAGAGTAGACGTGACGGAGTCATGTTACCACATTCCAACACCCTGTTAATGGTCCGGTGGAATGCCAGAAGTTTGATAGCAACCGAACGTGAATTAAAGGGATATATTAAAAATATGAAAACTAAACCACGTATAATTTGTATTCAAGAAACAGGGCTGAAGCCAAAATTAAACTTTATAATAAAAGGATATATAACGATTCGTAAAGATAGGAATGAAGGGTAAAGAGGATGATGTGCCACATTTATCAAAGAAGATGTAGTCACGGGTAAAGAAACAGCAGAACCTTTAGCAAAAACATTTGTTAAAGTGCACAGTAATGATAATTTGAGAAATGTGGAAAAACAAAAGAGAGAAAAAACAATGAGTTTAAATATTGGGGAAATGATGGAAGACAACGTTAATAGCTTTACCAACACTATGGATATGACATTTTCTTTGAATGAAATGGTTCGAATTTTGAAAAAGGTTAAAAATACGTCACCGGGGAAAGACCTAGCGGGTTATCAAATGATCAAAAACTTAGGTGGCATCGTCAAAGAAGTGGTCTTGAAATGATATGACAGGATATATGAAGAAGGAGAATGACCGGCAGAGGGGAAAATTAGCGGTAACAATTCCAATATGCAAGTCAGGGTAAGACCCGGAAGAGGCAGGAAATTATAAATTTGGGGAAAAGTAATGGAAAAAAAAAAAGATTAATGAAAGACTAGTATATTATTTAGAGTCAAAAGAAATAATCAAAAAACTAACAAAGTGGTAAATAATGTTCAAGACTGGGGAACGGCTTGAGGTTTAAGATTCTCTGTTGGAAAGACAAAAGTCATACATTTTACAAAGACAAAAGTACCAAACAAGCTCCAAATAAAAACTCTAAGGTGAAAATATAGAAGAGGTACAAGTATTTAAATATTTAGGAATATGGTTTGATAAAAATATGAACTAGTCAACCCACATCAGCAAAATAGATTTGATTAGATTAGATTAGATAGTACTTTATTTATTCCTTCAGGAGTGTTCCTTCCGGAAAATAAAAAAATAGGGGAAAAAGTAAAAAAGGTGTTAAATATAATGAGGTCTTTGAGGGGTAATGATTGGGGGGCTGATAGGTTAACGTTGAAAACAATACATGTATATATTTATAACTTTAATTCCATCTGTTATTGATTACGGATGCATTATTTACCAATCTGCTTCAAAAACATGACTTGGGAAAATAGACCGGATCCAGTCACAGGCTTTAAGGTTATGTTGTGGAGCTACTACATCAACCCTAGTGCCAGTATTACAAGTAAAAATGAACGAAAAACCTTTGGACAAGAGGAGAGATCAACTCTCAGCAGTTTATCGGGCAACTTTAAAAGGATCCAAGCAAGGATATCCGACTTGTCCAGTGCTACCAATCTGCCAAGAAAAAGAGAAAACAAAAAAGAATAGTTTTGGGTGGATTATAGGAGACATATGTAATAAAGTTAAAATTGACAATATTAAAGTTAGTCCTACGGTACCAATGCCTGCAATACCACCGTGGATGTTTGATAACCCAAAAGAAAACATGCAATTACTAAAGAATAGAAATTTAAATAGTTACCGGATAGAAAAATGGATTGAGATATGATATATACGGATGCATCAAAAACTATATAAAAAAAAAAAAAGGTAAGAGCTGTAGCAGTTATCCCACAAGGAAACATAGTATTAAATAAAATAATCAGTGATAAACTATCTGTTTTTACGGGGGAATTGGTAGCAATTTATATGGCAGTTAACTGGATAGAGGAAAACAAAGCAAGGAAAGTAGTTGTGTGCTCGCAGTCCAACAGTGCATTGATGAGCATAAAAAACATAGCATCAGAAACAAGACAAGATTTAGTTTATGAAATAGTTCAGGTAATCTATAGAATAAATAAAGCGGGAGGTGTGGTAACATTTCTTTGGGTTCCTTGGAAGATATTGTAGGATGGAATTCACAACACATAGGATATAAAGCATTATACACGTATTTTAAAAACATTGGGTTAAATAAAAGAATATAGAGTAGGGATCCATCTTGATCCACACTCCATTTCAACCAGAAGGTTGCTTGGCGGAAACAACCGCCCACCTCCGGAATCAGTCCCCGCCCATTCCCCTTAGGCGCGAAATTCATTTGAGCGAAAGACATTAGAGTGAGAGGAGCTCTTTAAAGCTCCTGAGAATCTTAAAAAGCTTACAGAAAACGAGAAAAACTTACAGCGGGTGCCTGTCGGACATTCACCGTCGTTTTCGATGATTTCCCCTCGGAGCAAGGATTCGATGTCTGGAGTCTTTGGCGCAATCAAGCCTTCTCCTCTGCCTGGAACGGCCGTTGACGGACCCGCCAGCTTTAAGGGAGACGAGCGAGCCGGAGATGTAAGTAAATATATGTA
>NC_084633.1:41857799-41867799 GCF_033978795.1 Nerophis ophidion | reverse complement strand
ATACACCACACATGCATGTATACAACATGATACATCACACATGCATGTATACAACATGATACACCACACATGCATGTATACAACATGATACATCACACATGCATGCATACAACATGATACATCACACATGCATGCATACAACATGATACATCACACATGCATGTATACAACATGATACATCACACATGCATGCATACAACATGATACATCACACATGCATGCATACAACATGATACATCACACATGCATGCATACAACATGATACATCACACATGCATGCATACAACATGATACATCACACATGCATGTATACAACATGATACACCACACATGCACGCATACAACATGATACATCACACATACAACATGATACATCACACATGCAACATGATACATCACACATGCATGCATACAACATGATACATCACACATGCATGCATACAACATGATACATCACACATGCATGTATACAACATGATACACCACACATGCACGCATACAACATGATACATCACACATACAACATGATACATCACACATGCAACATGATACATCACACATGCAACATGATACATCACACATGCATGCATACAACATGATACATCACACATGCATGCATACAACATGATACATCACACATACAACATGATACATCACACATGCAACATGATACATCACACATGCATGCATACAACATGATACATCACACATGCATGCATACAACATGATACATCACACATGCATGCATACAACATGATACATCACACATGCATGCATACAACATGATACATCACACATGCATGCATACAACATGATACATCACACATGCATGCATACAACATGATACATCACACATACAACATGATACATCACAATTTCCAGTTTCTCTTTTCAACATGTTGGAAAAGGAGTAGGAAGAAGCAGTTTATTTAATCCTATAGTTGCTAACACTTTTGTTCACTTCCTGTTCTCAATGTATTCACACAATACTCTTTAAGTAGTCACAATAAAAATAAATAATTAATACTGTGTGAAAGAAGTAAGTTACATTTCATATGGTGAGATGAGTAACATTATTTTGAAAATGGGTGAATGGATGAAATAAATTCTGAATGTTTATCACGGTTCTTGTTCTTTGTACACACTTTAACTTTAAAGAGTTGCTTGAAGTGGATCATATTAGAACATTGTTTGATTGCTTTGCCAATGCATTTCCTTTATTTAATTCCACATAATGATATACTGAAGGTCTTAAGTGTTGTACGTGCGTACAAATGTTTAAAATGAATATGCAAAACTCTTGTTGAGAAGAAGTGTTGCATATTCTTGGCTAGCAGGTTATGGTTTGCTTTGTGTATCATTTCAGCTGTTTGCAAGTTACCTGGCTCTTGTGGTTCACCTTGACGAACACTCTGCCGGTGTCGGTGTCATAACTCTGACCCTGGCTGATGCAGCCCCCCGCCGCCTGGCCTGCACACTTCATCATGCTGCTCCCCAACTCCTTCTTCAACGCAGCTTCCATCGCTAAAGCACTTGCAACACACTTTAGTGGCCGACGGTTAAATCTTTCTCGCTTGTTTGTGTTCAATATTTCTCGCTAATTTATGTTCAATGTTTCTCGCTAATTTGTGTTCAATGTTTCTCGCTTGTTTATGTACGACGATCAGCCTCCATCGAGCCTTCTCGCGTGACGTCACGCTCTACGCACCGTGATCATGATTTAGCTCCTATATATTGTTTTTGTAATTATTTTCATTATTATTATTTCTCAATTGTTTGTAAATGTTGAAATTTATAAATAACAGTTTATTACATTAAAAAAGATAAAAAAAACCAAAATATATATTTTTTAGCTCCTATGTGTAAATATCGGCAATGTAACTACAAATATTGATGTTTTATAACTATTTGATTTGTTTTAGCAGTATTTCGGAAAAATAATGCAACCTATTTTTTATGGATTTGCCTCTTTATGATGTTAAGTTCTGTTATACAGTATATACCTTGAGCTCTTATTTTGAAGGCGCTAAGAGCGGAAATGGTGTCACGTTGTTTTTGAAAAGAAACGAAATATAAAGTGGTCCTCGTGTAAAACTGGAGCCTCCTTGTTTGTTATTTTGTAGTTTTATACAGTATAGGCAACATGTACAAACCTTCAGTGACAAGAACAACAATTTGAGTACAGTTTTGGCTCAAATCCATTCCCGTAGTATTTGCACTACAAACCGACCAATAAAAAAATGACTCCGTGTCCCGCTTTGTCCAATCAGGAGGCGCCATCTTGGTCACCTGATCATCACCTGGGTTACTCGGTAAAGCCGAGTGTGCTAGTTGCTAACTAGCATTAAATTACCGACCGATGCATTGACGTCGACCTGACAAACGGTTTGATCTTTCTCGCTTGTTTATGTTAAATGTTTGTCGCTTGTTTATGTTAAATGTTTGTCACTTGTTTATGTTAAATGTTTGTTGCTTGTTTATGTACGACGATCAGCCTTCATTGAGCCTTCACATGTGACGTCACGCTCTACGCACCACGTGATGATGACGTAGCTCCTTTGTACAGAGAGATTTATCCTCAAAAGGCAGAACCTTGCATTCCAAAACAGAAGGTATCTCCAGGCTTACGTATGCGGCTATTTCTTTAGAAAAAAATGGTTAAACTATTGACAAAATACTTGTTGACTTTATTTTGAAAACCAAAATGCATTGTATTAAGAAATCTGTTATAATGAATAATTGCAATCAGGGTGGTCTAAACTTTCTGGATTTCACTACACCAAACACTTTCAAGATTAATTGGATAAAACACTATTTGAAAGACCCTACCTTGATTTGGAACTTCATTTCTCATGTATTTTCTAACCCTGGAGACCTAAAATTGTTGCTATTGTGTTAACTACAACATTGATAGGATTCCTGCTGCTCTTTCCAACTTCCACAAACAAGCACTTCTGGCATGCTCGCTTATATACAAGCACACTTTCTCACCTGCCAAATATTTCATTTAGAACATTAAAGTCATATATTACAAAATGATATCTCTTTTCCTCAACAATTGCTTCAATAATTATATTATTTAAGTGAGTCGGCTTTTCAATAAGGAAGGTCCCTGTGACTCCCAAACAATTTGCCATTGTATTTGATGCCATTCCAACATGTGTTGTTATGTTGTACAGGGCTTACTCATCTCCTCTTTCTGCTGTAAAAAATGTAAATGATCCACTTGACACTCCTGTGGGGAAACTTTGCTTTGGTCAGAAAAATAACAGAAAAATCCACAGCTTATTCCAAAATGATTGTGTGTCTGTGTCCTTTGTAGTTGCGCTCTGGAATAATGTTGCGAATGACATCTGCTGGGTCAAAACCTTCTCCCTTCCTAACAGCTATTTACTTACCAACAAAGTCAAATAGATATATTTTAAAATCATTCATGGTTATTACCCTGTAAAGACTGATGGTTAGATACAAGGACATTGATGTTACCTGCACCTTATGTACCATGCAAGTTGCACCTTATGTTACCTGCACCTTATGTACCATGCAAGTTGCAGCCTGTTACTTGCATGTTATGTACCATGCATGTTGCACCCTATGTTGCTTGCACCTTATGTACCAAGCATTTTGCACCTTATGTTACTTGCACCTCGCATGTTGTACCTTATGTTACTTGCACCTTATGTACCATGCATGTTGCACCTTATGTTACTTGCACCTCGTGTACCACGCATGTTGTACCTTGTGTTACTTGCACCTCATGTACCATGCATGTTGCACCTTATGTTACTTGCACCTTGTGTACCATGCATGTTGCACCTTATGTTTCCTGCACCTTATGTACCATGCATGCAAAGACTGTTTACCAGCTGTTTTGGACTTGTGAAAGCACTCCATCACGATGGCAAGGCATCTTTTGCGTCAACCTGGACAATGTTCATGACAAATTTGTGTTTTGTTTTAAAGATGTGATATTTGGTTTTACACTGTTGAGTTGAGTTTAAGTTCCAGTTTTTCTTTTCAACATGTTCAACTGTATGATTTTTTTTTTGTTTAATAACCTCATTATAGTATTGGCTTAGTTTTATATTCATAAATGTAAGCTTCTCAATACCCGACCTGTTTTTTGTGCTGTTAAAACAGATTTAGAACTGTACATTAAAACACTCTACCTTTAACAACCAAAAAGCTGTGAAAGCAATGATGCTGTATTCCAAATTTAGATTGTTTACTCGTCAGCGTACCACGAATTACCACGAATTGATTAACGTGGACCCCGACTTAAACAAGTTGAAAAACGTATTCAGGTGTTACCATTTAGTGGTCAATTGTACGGAATATGTACAGAACTGTGCAATCTACTAATAAAAGTTTCAATATATATATATATATATATATATATATATATATATATATATATATAGCATTCTATTTTAGTTGCCTTGAATTTACAACCCCCTTGAGCTGTTTTATTTTACTGTCTTTGTACTTTTTTGTACTGTTTTTGTATTCAATTTGAATATTATTTTCAACTGTTTGTAAATGTTAAAATTTATAAAGGTTTATACAAAAAATAATAAAAATAACTCCTATGTACTGTTTTTGTACTTATTTTGATTATTATTGTATTCAGTTTGAATATTATTTTCAACTGTTAGTAAATGTTAAAATTTATAGATAAAGGTTTATACAAAAAATAATAAAAATAGCTCCTATGTACTGTTTTTGTACTTATTTTGATTATTATTGTATTCAGTTTGAATATTATTTTCAACTGTTAGTAAATGTTAAAATTTATAGATAAAGGTTTATACAAAAAAATAATAAAAATAGCTCCTATGTACTGTTTTTGTACTTATTTTGATTATTATTATTTCTCAATTGTTTGTAAATGTTTCAACTGATAAATAAAGGTTTATAAAATTAAAAACATAAAAATAATGTTTTAGCTCCTATATGTAAATATTGGCAATGTAACTACAAATAGTGATGTTTTCTAACTATTTGAATTGTTTTAACAGTATGTTGGAAACATGAGTACTCTATTAAAGTTCAAACAGTATTCACGTTTAACGAGTTTTGCCTTCGATCGATTTCCGTAGTATTTGCACTACCAACCGACCAATCAAAAAGGGACTCCGTGCCCCGTGTTGTCCAATCAGGAGGCGCCATCTTCATCAGCTGATCATCACCATGGTTACTCGGGGCAGCTAGGTGTGCTAAGTGCTAACTAGCATCAGGCTAACGCGGAAAGGCGCCAATGAGCAGCAATGGCGTCTGTTTGCTCCTCGGAGCAACAGGCGTCGGGAAAACCCTCTTGCTAAAACGTCTCCAAAATATCCTTTTGCTCGGTTGCAGTCGTAGAATGAACATTGGCGGTAATTTGAAGGTTGCGTGTATGCTAACCCCGACTAAGCTAAAGCTATCAGACAGCATTGCGCCAACATTCCTGCACAAAATCAGGCTTTTAGGGGGGAAAAAAAGACCAACTTTTACTGTTGCTTATCCTAAACTTTTCTTCACAGCTCAGTTTGCATGGAGATTATGCCTCGGATGCCCTGCCACATACTCTGCCAACGGTAAATGTCTTTTATAGAGCACTGCTTCAATGCCTTAAGAGCTGTGTTGGACAATGGGCCGACAGAGTTTGAGCTCATTGGCTAGCACTGTTTGACACCTATCAGTTATTTGTGGTTGCCGGTGCCAAGGAGACGACCTGAAACATGTATACTGCACTATTCACCAACAATATGTGTTATCCTGCTTTTAGTAGATTAAAAATGAATATTAAATGCATGTGTGGACGACTCACCCTGTTGTCGTGAGGGTTCCATGGACCACCAAGGAAAGACATTGCTTGTTTTATTGTCTGCGGTCGGGTCGCTCCTTTGTGTCTTCCGTCTCCCGCTGCTTCCCGCTCCGTCGTCTGCTTTCCAGCAGCACGTACCTCCGTCCGACTCTTCAGTTGGCCGCGTCCTCGTCTCTCTCTTGCTCTCCGTCTCTCGTGCGCTGCGGGCTCTCCAACTCTTTCTTCTACCGTCTCTCCTCCTCCTCCTCCCCTTTTATACATTGAGAGGAGATACATTGATTGTGTCCAGGTGCGCAATCCACGCACCTGATCTTGCCTGCGGCATCGCTCCCGGCACGCCCCGCCTCGCCGCTCGCTCACATTCCCCGCCTCCTTGCCGCCATCTTGGGCCGGGCTCCAGCCTGCCCTGCCCCGCTGCTCGTTCGCCGGCTCCGCCTCTCCACAGCACGTTAACATTTTACAACAACGGTTTACTGCACAGGTGTCAAACACAAGGCCCGGGGGCCAAATCTGGCCCGCCGCATTTCACGTGGCCCGCAAAAGGCTGGAAATAATATGCGTTTATGATACTTAATCTTTTCTTGCTAAATATATTTGTTCCATTCCTTCTGACACTAAAAACCATGTACTGTATACAATTGCACCATCTTTTAAAATTCAATATCAAAATCAAAATATATTATTATGTATTCTAGGGTAGGATCTGGGCGGTATAGCTCGGTTGGTAGAGTGGCCGTGCTCGCAACTTGAGGGTTGCGGGTTCAATTCCCGCTTCCGCCATCCTAGTCACTGCCGTTGTGTCCTTGGGCAAGACACTTTACCCACCTGCTCCCAGTGCCACCCACACTGGTTTAAATGTAACTTAGATATTGGCTTTCACTATGTAAAGCGCTTTGAGTCACTAGAGAAAAGCGCTATATAAATATAATTCACTTCACTTCACTATTCCAAAAATATGTTTTGTTAAAATAAAGTTAAATACTGCACTTAAATATCTGCTTGACTTATGATTTCGAAACAAATTATCAATGAAATTGTAGACTATAAAATTGACAATAAATGTTATGGTTGAATATACTTTGGTACAGTTTTTTTCCTTATACAGTAAGACACTACAGCATTAAAATCAAACAAAAAATTCAATATTATCAAAAAATTCAATATTATTAAAATATATTTTTGAGGACTGGTTGGCACAGTGCTGCCGGAAATGTTCCTTCGTGGATGCGTAGACATGAACACGGCAAGAGGTCAGAAATAATGAATTTATTGTAAGTAACAAAGGGAGCTAATTAACAAAAACACTGGAGCTAATAAAAAAGCAAACCAAAAACGCTAGTATGAAAACTACGAAGTACAAATAGACAACTAAAATGGCACGTAGGCATAAAAAAGAAAAAAATCAAATCATCAGTATGTAAACTGAAATAAACAAGTGGCTTAGCGTGAGAAGCTAGCGTGAATACAAGCATAGAGAAGTAGCAGTCGTCACCTGTTGCATGAGAGCAAACTATGAACCCAGAAAGAAATGAACAAAGAGGCTGGCTTACATAGGAGGGTGATTAGATAAACAGGTGTGTGTGGACCGGGAGTAGCAGGTGGACTGATGAGTACCATGGTGACGGACTAAACAGGAAGTAAGTGGTTCTGAAAGAGAATGAAACAAAGGTGGAAAAATAAACGTGAAGATCCGAGTCACGGATCGCAACAATATTATGTTTTGCAGAAATATTTTTTGTTAAAATAAATATAAATACTGTACTTAAATTTCTGCTTGACCTATGATTTCAAAACAAATGATCAATCAAATTGTAGACTGTAAAATTGACAATAGATTTTATGTTTGAATTCCGCCTGCTGAGTTTTTTTTTTTTTTACCGTGAATTGAACTTTGGTGCCGTTTTTTCCCATAGAGAGTAAGACACTAAAACGTTAAAAAACAACCACATTTTAGGGGGGAAAACTGGCGGAGCTGCCAGTTTTTAAAGTAAAAAAAAAAAAAAAAATTTCAGCTTATGTAAAAACATATATTGTTAATATATTATATATACATATACATGTATATTCGTATATTACTCATTGTTAAACGCGGCCTTCTGAGGGCAACCATAACTGCGATGTGGCCCTCAATGAAAACTAGTTTGACACCCCTGGTTTACTGTTGAAATACTTTTGCGCCGTTTGTGTTTTTTAATAAGGCGCTAGGGCAAAATGTACATGGGTGTGTGATACATGAACTGACCAATACATTTCCTGCTTCAATTAGAATTACATTTACAACTGTTACCTTCATAGTGCTGTTCCCATTTGGACGTCATGAGACCAAGACAACACCTAAATTGTTGATCAACAAATCCTGGACATCACAAGACTTCCAACAGGATATTCTCACAAGGACGTGGGGACTGAGCTTAGGTGGCACAGAGTTTCGTCATCAGCAGGTTGTAACACAGACTGGAAGTTTGAATTTAAAAAACACTTCTTGTTCCATAGAGAACAGCAATTTTAGGGGAAAGTACTGAAACGTTAAGCAGTAATGTGGGTTTGAAAGGTTTAGATGTAAATAAGGTTATAGTGCATGTGGTAAATTATACCGTGTACCATTTTTTAAATGATTGTCAGCTAGCATGTATTTGTATTTGGTTACAGAATCCTAGAGGATTATCCTATTAAGGAAATACACCCTTAGATTGCTTTGGGTGCAGAATTCCATCGCAACTCGTCCAAAGATTAGGAGCTATTGCCCTCAGGCCATTGAGGAACTTAAACATTTTTGGCAGTTGGATTTTAGGAAGAAGTGTAAACACAATAACGACATTTGGTGAGAGCCCCCACTGGTAGGAGTAGAGATCAGGGTTATGAGGTCACCCGATTCCATTGAACGAAGTGACGACGCCCAGGTGTTCGCATTTGTACAAACAAACCGGGTGTTGTCCAGCCTGACCGGCCCCAAGGCTAGAACAACAAATAGTAGCTGTCTTTGTGTGAAAGGTGTTAAGGACAGTTGTCCAAGAAGACAGCAGAAGAGTATTCCGGCCCATACTCTTTCTCCTGGAAACTGTAGTTCCAGTGTGAGGCTCGCTGAATCAAATAAAGCTTTTTGTTTGACGATTCCTCTTCGGCGTCTTCTTGGCTCATCACCCGCCCAACAAATGTACAACATGCAATTTTGGTTCATCCTAAAACTGTAATCTGTTTGAACATGTTATTTTTTTCCCATGGCCACAGGTAGGAACCAATCTGACGGACTTGACCCTAAAGAGAAATAAGTTGACAGTGCGGGAGCTTGGAGGCTGCATGGGCCCAATATGGCACAGTTACTACAATGATTGCTGCTCTGTAATAGTATGTACTATTGCTTTTTTTTTTTAGCTGAAATCAAGTTATTTGAGTGTTGTTTTTTCTCTCAAGTTTGTCGTAGACTCGGCCAACATTTGTCAGACGTCGTCTTCATGCATCCAGCTGTTGTCTGTGCTTTCAGCTGAGCAGCTGCACAATGCATCGGTGCTGATCCTCTTCAACAAGAGGTGACCTTAAACATTAGAGAGCATGATAGATCTCTGTGGCAGCCATTATCCCTCTTTACGTAGGAGAGTTGGCACCAGATATTCACCCGTCTTTTTTATTTGGACCTGATGTTGTGGCAAGTATGTATATATAGTATACTGTTCATCACGCCTGGGCAATTATTTTGACTCGGGGGGGGCCAAATTTGGGGAAAAAAATGTGTCCGGGGGTCGGTATATCTGATTTTTAGGAACACTAATAAAAAAAAACTCACAATACTGGTTGATTGAGTGCTAATAATGTTATGACAGACCGCCTTAAAAAACAGAATGTGCATGAAAATAAAGAATGTGGGATTTACAGTATTAACTATGAAGTATAAAACACTGAATATTGACCACATATGAACATCACACCCCCTTTCCATCCTCATAATAGTCGTAGTGGTTTGTGTTGTGGTTTGTGCAGCCCCTTGAGTCACTAGTGATTTAGGGCTATATAAGTAAACATTGATTGATAATTTACTATCAAGCCAAACACAACAAAAATGCAACAAACACAGCCAATATGGTAAATGGGCTGTACTTGTATAGCGCTTTTATACCTTTTTAAAGGAACTCAAAGCGCTTGGACGCTATTTCCACATTCACCCATTCACACACTGATGACGGGAGCTGCCATGCAAGG